>NC_083791.1:436091-487484 GCF_015708825.2 Lethenteron reissneri
AAATGCGTTTTCTAAAAATTCCGCTCTGAATGGTGAAATGGTGCACAGCTGGTGACGAGATGACGAGTCGACTGCCGCATCGCCGACCATGGACACAGACGAAGAGTGACGGCGACACGGACACGGTGCGAGAGCCGGGCGCGATGGAACCCCGGGGTACCGCCATGAGGTCCATGTGTGCAGGCATGTGTCTGTGTGTAGTTGTGAGTATACAAATAGTTACGTGTACATGTGTAGGTATGTGTCTGCGTGTAGTTGTGAGAATACAAATAGTTACGTGTACATGTGTAGGTATGTGTCTGTGTGTAGTTGTGAGAATACAGATAGTTACATGTACATGTGTAGCTCTTCATGTAGTTACGTGTGTACACACGTGTACTGCATATACAAGCGCCCTTACACACACACGTGTACTACACACACACGTGTACTACACACACGTACTACACACCGCGTGTACTACACACACACACACGTGTACTAAACACTCACACACACACCGCGTGTACTACACACACACACACGCGGTGTACTACACACACACACGCGGTGTACTACACACACACACACGCGTGTACTACACACACTCACACGTGTACTACACACACTCACACGTGTACTACACACACACGCGTGTACTACACACACTCACACGTGTACTACACACACACACCGCATGTACTACACACACTCACACGTGTACTACACACACACACACGTGTACTACACACACACACCGCATGTACTACACACACTCACACGTGTACTACACACACACACCGCGTGTACTACACACACTCACACGTGTACTACACACACACACACGTGTACTACACACACACACCGCATGTACTACACACACTCACACGTGTACTACACACACACACCGCGTGTACTACACACACTCACACGTGTACTACACACACACACACGTGTACTACACACACACACACGTGTACTACACACACACACCGCGTGTACTACACACACACACGTGTACTACACACACACACACGTGTACTACACACACACACCGCGTGTACTACACACACTCACACGTGTACTACACACACTCACACGCGTACTACACACACACACCGCATGTACTACACACACACACACGGTGTACTACACACACACACGCGGTGTACTACACACACACACGTGTACTACACACACACACGTGTACTACACACTCACACGTGTACTACACACACACCGCATGTACTACACACACACACACGTGTACTATATACACACGTGTACTACACACACGTGTACTACACACACTCACAAGTGTAATACACACACACACACGCGGTGTACTACACACACACGTGTACTACACACACGTGTACTACACACACTCACACGTGTACTACACACACACACGCGGTGTACTACACACACACTCACACGTGTACTACACACACACACGCGGTGTACTACACACACACACACGCGGTGTACTACACACACACGTGTACTACACACACCGCGTGTACTACACACACACACACACGTGTACTACACACTCACACACACACGCGGTGTACTACACACACACACGTGTACTACACACACACACCGCATGTACTACACACACACACGTGTACTACACACACACGTGTACTACACACACACACGTGTACTACTACACACACAATGTACTACACACACAGTGTCCTACACACACACGTGTACTACACACACACGTGTACTACACACCGCGTGTACTACACACACGTGTGCTACACACACACACGTGTACTACACACACACGTGTACTACACACACACACGTGTACTACACACACACACCGCATGTACTACACACACACACACACACGTGTACTACACACACACGTGTACTACACACACACGTGTACTACACACACGTGTGCTACACACACCGCGTGTACTACACACACGTGTACTACACACACACACGTGTACTACACACACACGTGTACTACACACACGTGTACTACACACACACGTGTACTACACACTCACACGTGTACTACACACACACGTGTACTACACACTCACACGTGTACTACACACACTCACACGTGTACTACACACACACACACGTGTACTACACACACTCACGCGTGTACTACACACACACACCGCATATACTACACACACCGCGTGTACTACACACACGCGTGTACTACACACACACACACGTGTACTGCACACTCACACACACACGCGGTGTACTACACACACACGTGTACTACACACACACGTGTACTACACACACACACGTGTACTACACACACACGTGTACTACACACACACACGTGTACTACACACACACGTGTACTACACACACGTGTACTACACACACACACACGTGTACTACACACACGTGTACTACACACACACACACGTGTACTACACACACACGTGTGTACTACACACACACACGTGTACTACACACACACACGTGTACTACACACACGTGTACTACACACACGTGTACTACACACACTCACACGTGTACTACACACACACACCGCATGTACTACACACACTCACACGTGTACTACACACACTCACACGTGTACTACACACACGTGTACTACACACACACGTGTACTACACACACACGTGTACTACACACACACACGTGTACTACACACACGTGTACTACACACACACGTGTACTACACACACACGTGTACTACACACACACACACGTGTATTACACACACACGTGTACTACACACACGTGTACTACACACACGTGTACTACACACACACGTGTACTACACATACACACACGTGTACTACACACACACACACGTGTACTACACACACACGTGTACTACACACACACACACGTGTACTACACACACGTGTACTACACACACGTGTGTACTACACACACACGTGTACTACACACACACGTGTACTACACACACACACACGTGTACTACACACGCGGTGTAACGTTATCCGTGCACATCGCTTCTCGTGGCGCGCCGCGAGGAGTTCAAAGCACGCCGCATCGTCGTCAGTAGCAGCAGCAGCATCCACAACAGTCGTCATCATCATCATCTGCATTATCGTCATCATCATCATCTGCATTATCGTCATCATCCACAACATCGTCATCACCATCATCACCTGCATTATCGTCATCATCATCATCATCTGCATTATCGTCATCATCATCCGCAAGATCGTCATCACCATCATCATCTGCATTATCGTCATCATCATCATCATCTGCATTATCATCATCATCATCATCTGCATTATCATCATCTGCATTATCATCATCATCTGCATTATTGTCATCATCCACAACATCGTCATCACCATCATCTGCATTATCATCATCATCCGCATCATCATAATCCGCAGCATAACCATGTATGTTGAACCTCTTTCGCACCGTACGTAGCCAACCGCGCTAATAGAAGTAACGCGGAGTGCCTCTGCGTTCCATTCGCACCGCTATCGTCAACATCCGCACCGCCTCCTAGCACTCGAGTTATATACAAGGACACGAATAGAGAATGATTATGGGATAGCCGTGCCTTGTACTCGTGGTAGTGCCTTACGCCGACAACTCGAACCCCAAGGCCGTCAGAGCGGCGAGTCGCGGCGACGCGCGGAGAGGGGGGAGGGGGAAATCGGGGGGGGGGGGAAATCGGGGGAGGGGGAAATCGGGGGGGGGGGGAAATCGGGGGAGGGGGGGGAAATCGGGGGGGGGGGGGAAATCGGGGGGGGGGGAAATCGGGGGAGGGGGAAATCGGGGGGGGGGGAAATCGGGGGAGGGGGGGGGAAATCGGGGGGGGGGGAAATCGGGGGGGGGGAAATCGGGGGAGGGGGGGGGAAATCGGGGGGGGGGGGGGAAATCGGGGGGGGGGAAATCGGGGGAGGGGGGGGGAAATCGGGGGGGGGGGGGGGAAATCGGGGGGGGGGAAATCGGGGGGGGTAGGGGGAAATCGGGGGGGGGGAATCGGGGGGGGGGGGAAATCGGGGGAGGGGGGGGAAATCGGAGGGGGGGGGGGGAAATCAGGGGGGGTAGGGGGAAATCGGGGGGGTAGGGGGAAATCGGGGGGGGGGAATCGGGGGGGGGGGGAAATCGGGGGGGGGGGGGGAAATCGGGGGGGGGGAAATCGGGGGAGGGGGGGGGAAATCGGGGGGGGGGGGGAAATCGGGGGGGGGGAAATCGGGGGGGGGTAGGGGAAATCGGGGGGGGGGAATCGGGGGGGGGGGGGAAATCGGGGGAGGGGGGGGAAATCGGAGGGGGGGGGGAAATCGGGGGGGGTAGGGGGAAATCGGGGGGGTAGGGGGAAATCGGGGGGGGGGAATCGGGGGGGGGGGAAATCGGGGGAGGGGGGGGAAATCGGAGGGGGGGGGGGGAAATCGGGGGGGGGGGGAATCGGGGGGGTAGGGGGAAATCGGGGGGGGGGGGAATCGGGGGAGGGGGGGGGAAATCGGAGAGTCGTGGCGACGCGCGCGCGAATTGTCTCGAAACGGAACCCCGTGCGGATGGTGAACGCGTGGCGAATTCCTGAAGTTGCCTTTACACTGCGGATACTAATACTCACGGACGCACACTCGGTGAACACGCACGGTGAACACACACACACACGGCGAACACATACACAGTGAACACACACACACACGGCGAACACATACACAGTGAACACACACGGCGAACATATACACAGTGAACACACGCGCACAACCGGTGAATACACAACAACCGCCATTCGACACGAAGTGGCGGTGACGTTACCACGGCGCTTGTGCCAGGCCATGTGCACTTGAAGGTCACGCGAATTGTTGAACACACACACGTACACGCACACACGGTGAATACACCAAGGTAAAACCGCACCCTGGGCCGGTTTCGACATCCAGCGTCGCATCAGCAGTCACATTTGCTTAAATCAATGCTGGTGATTAGTTCGATGGTCTTCGGCAAGGACCCCTCTCTGTCAGAAATGGATTCTAGTTGGACGCAAATGCACATCTACGTGCACAAAGATACCCCGCGTGGCCTGAACAGACTGTTGGGGCAAGTGCTGCTGGCGAGCACCCACGCAGTCGGGCGCGGCACGAGAGGGGGTGGGTGGCCTGCACCACGCCTGGCCGCCAAATTGACGTTGAAAAAAAAAAAATCCGAAATTCTAAAATGTCCAAAATGTGGACCTCTCCGACGTGTTTTTGTTGTTCGTGCCGCGTGTTATTCGGCATGATGTCCGACGTTTCACCCCGCGCGTTGAGAGCTTCTTCGGGAACGGAATCGCACAACGCAGACACGCGCCGGAGAGCGACGCAGCGCCACGGCGTGCAGGGAGACGTGCGGGGTCCTGGACTCTCTGGCGTCCAGGTCACTCCTGCAGATGGGACTCACCCCGGCCTCACCTGTATGTGTGTGTGTGTATGTGTGTGCGTGTATGTGTGTGTATGTGCGTGTGTGTATGTGTGTGGGGAGTGTTAGTGTAGCGGTTAGCGCGCGGCGCTACGAAACCGGCCACCCGGGTTCGATTCCCGCTCACGGCCAACAACAGTGACGATTATCTGAACCGGTCCTGGGCCTCCCCTAGGTCGACTCAGCCTCAAATGAGTACCTAGGGCGGTGTGTAAACATCGCCACTGGGGAGACAAAGGCGGTAGGGCGTGGTGCTGGCCACCCACCCCCTCGCGTGCCGTGCCGGCCTTCATAGGTGCTCGCTAACAGCACTTGCCCCTACAGTCTGTTAAGGCTATACAGGGGGTCTTTGTCTTGTATGTGTATATGTGTGTATATGTGTGTGTATGTGTGTGTATGTACAGGTTAAAAACACATTTCTTTAGAACTGATTTTTGTGTTTAGTTTGTTGTCCTTGCCCCCGTACCTCCGATCAGCGCGGCTGGCTACGTACGACGCGAAAGAAGTTCTATATAATGCGTACATAGGAGGAGCTATTGCACCTCCATCCCGAGTTGCCACCCTGAACAGTGGAGACCACGGACCGAACGCGACGCAGTCTCTCTGCTCACAGCTGCCCTACCCTGGTGGTGAGCACACCGCGCTATGAACCCAACGAAGTTCGATTCCCGGCCACAGCTAACGGGTATTTACCCTGCCAATTACCTCAATCGACTTAACCAACTCGCGCTGACCGACGAGGTGATGTATAGTCACGCGACTCGTGGGAATTCAATTATAATGTGCGTTCCTTCCGCCCCCGGCATCACAAAGCTTCAGTTTGAACTCCGTGCGTTGCGCCCACCCCATTCCTCACATCGCTGCCTCCCAGTCCACAGCCCGCCCACACACTCACAATGGCCCCTTCCCTCCCTCCAGCCCCAGCGAATATATAATTCCTCGTCACAGCCATCTCTTAGACACACTTAAGCGGTTGTGCTTTCGCTCCGTTGTCCCCACCTGAAGAAGGAAGCTTGTGTTGCGCTCGAAACGTGATTTAATTTAGTTGTTTTCATTTATTTAATTTAATTTTTTACCTACGTGACTTTACCGAAAAAACCAAAAAGTATAACGTGCGACCTTTTCTTGTCTGCATCAAAGTATGAAAAAACAAGAAGAGGTTTTACCCTTTTTGGCAATAAAACATCAGGTGTTAGGATGTCCAAACACCAAATAGAAACCTTATGCAAGGAATGATGTCTGCATTAACCACACGTACTTGTGGTGAACATGCAAACAAAAGGTTTATATTTTGTGTTTGAACATCTGAACACTTCTTGTTTTATTGCCAGGAAGAGTCAAACCCCTTCTTGTTGTTTCATACTTTGATACTGGCAAGAAAGGTCCCATGTTGTAGCTGCTCACCCCGAGCTATGCATGTCCTGATAGTGGCATTGTCCTTGTGCTGTTCACCTTTTGTCGTCCTCTGGTGTAACACTCGTGAGACCCGGCCATAGAGAAGGCTGTCTCTGGTGTGGACCAATACGCTTCAAAGACAATGCCTTATATTAGCAGAACATGTTTTTGTTTTAATTAAATTATGATTGGCGTTTACAAAGATTATGAAAAAGTTCGAATCCAATACCCCAAATGTGGACCTGAAATGTGATGCAGGGAATCCGTCGCTCGACGTGAAATGCGTTGCGACATTGGAGCCGCATATCCCGGACCTTGGCACCACGTACCCACCTCACTACCTCGCGTCCCCATTTGAATATATACTCGTGGTAGTGCCTTACGCCGATAACCCCTACTCCAAAGTAGCCTAACTCGTAGAGCGTATGAAGTTAAGCTAGCGAGTGCAGCCTGCACATAGACCACCACGACACTCACGCTTACTCACCATACAAAGACATCCTGTATATCCTTAACCGACTCTCAGGGCAAGTGCTGTTAGCGAATAACAGCACCTATGAAGACCGGCACAGCATACCAGGAGGTTGGCCAGGACTACGCCCGGCCGCCTTTGTATCCCTCTGTAGTTAGCCAGGTGTTGACCACCAGGCCAACTACACTAGTTACAACGTAACGGCTACTACGGACCGGGACCAACAGCTTGGGTCCGGGTCCATGTGTTGGAGATTCGCTGATCGGAGAACGTAGACGAAGGTTTCTTCCAGGATGAACACCAACCCCGGTCCCTCCCGGGACCCGGCTTATATTCTCTGTAGCATGGCTGGCTCCGCCCTTGGCCATGACCACCTTCTAGAATCCTCGGAAAGGATATGGGTCCCAACCACATGACCACCCCTAACCCCCACTTGGGGCACCTTTTTAGACTTAACTGGTCACGTGTCCTCCCGGGTCAACCAGAGTGCCATGGCTTCGAGTAACCTCATTCCTTCGGCCGGCACTCACACACCCTATCATGTAGGGGCTGGCACTGCACGCCAAGCGTGGTGCCATCCAGCGCTATCAATCAGCGCTCACCGGACCCCTCTAGGGCCGGTACTACACCCACACCATTGTGGTATCCGCGATGTCGTTAACCGCACACCGTTCCTCTCTAGGGCCGGCACTGCACGTTGACATCCCGTGATGTCACGACATCAACCCCCCCTTCGTAGAACTCAGCCATCCCGGCTGTCAACCGCCCCTCAACAAAACAAATAAAACCTCTTCGTGTGCCTCAACAAATAAATACCCCATCCCATATATACAATATAAACAGAGACGAACGGGGGAAGGGGACAGAAGTACAGAACAACAATAGGCAAACAACACTCGCAAGCACAATAAAGGCCAGGTTCAGCCAATGACCAATATGACATGCCGAGTGTGACAACCAACTGATAGTGTGGGAGTGTGTGTGTATGGGGATCAAGAAAACCGAAGAGTCTTTGATCGAGTCCTTGTGGCCGGGCCCCCAGGTGAGGTGGGCGTACTCTCCAGTCGGCCGGGCAGATGGGCCTTACGCTCCCGATGCTTGCGGAGACATCACAGGTGGCAGCTTGGGGGATGTTAAACGCGCGGAACCTGAGGATGGGATCACATGACTCCCCTGAGGACCAACCTCAGCGGGCACACACCTCAGCTCGCCCGACACACCCAACACTCGGCCCTTGCGTGGTGGAGATGAGATGAATTCACGTGGCGCGATGAAAGGCTTGAGGCGAGAGGGATGTACAAACCTACTCCGTCGACCCCAGCGAATTTGAACACACAGGGGCTGAACGACCAGAATTACATCAACCCGCCCCCTCCAGGGTTTAAACAATTTGGGTGACGTACCCACCGGTACCTGGGGACAGTGCCGCCAGGCTCTGTCACCTGGAGCCCACTCATGTCCGGAAAGACAGAGATGCCTCAGCCGCTCATTTGCCAATTGGCGCGAATTGGAATTTTCCCTGGAAGCTTCACGCGCTTCCGAAAGCCTCTGAAGGGTGAGGTGCATAGACTCCGAAATTTGAGATTTAGCCTTGCTTGGCGCGGCTCGTAATTGGACATCAATGGGGGGGGGGGGGGGGGGTCGTGTTCTCTCCCGTACATAAAAGAAAATGGCGAGTAGCCGGTGGATGCGTGAGGGGCCATTCTATAGGCAGCCAGGACCCCGGGAACATGCAAGTATCAGTCAAGCTGGGACTCGCTGACCTGATGGCTCAACATCAGGTCACCATTTCATCCATCTGGGAGTGGTAGGTGACGTACATACTTTATTTGTTCCCAACAAATCACACACCTCCCGCAGCAATTCAGAATAATTATTTTAACCCTGATCAGTCAGAAGGTGCTCAGGGGCACTCTTGTCCATCACACAGCCATTGAGGAATGCCTCGGTGATGGCCGCCGCCGACTGGTTGGGAAGTGGCCAGGCCATCGGCCATCGCAAAAAATATTCGACGCCCACCAGTAAATACTTGTTGCCGTGAGGGGTAGAAGGAAATGGACCAAGTATATCAAGAGCGACCAGCTTATTTACGCGGGAAACTTGGATGGATTGCAACGCTGAACAATAGGCTTTAGATGGGGGTTTCCGCCGCGCGCACCGCACACACCCCTTCAATACATTAGCGACATCTTCCGCCATGCCGGGCCAGAAAAAGTCGAGCTTAAGTGTGGCGAGCGTCTTATGCACTCCCAGGTGCAACAGTCGCTCATGCACCACCCAGATGATTTTACCCTGCAGGACAATTGTCACGACAATGTTGGAGCAGGTGACACTTCTGCAGTTAAAATTTGAGGTTCGCCGCATGCATTTCAAGAAAGACAGCACGTAACCATTGCAGATGTTCTTTAACCGTACAGCTAAAAACAATAACATCATCCAGATATGTCAGGCACGAGTCCCACTGGAGGCCAGCTAGAACCAGTTCCATCAATCGCTGGAACATAACCGGAGCGGAATGAAGACCCATTAGAAGCCGATTAAATTCAAATAAGCCTTGTGGTGTACGGAAGGTTGTCTTGGGCTTAGAGGATTCATCTAGGGGCAACTGCCAAAATCCGGATAGGAGGTCAAGAGTATAAAAATAATGTGCTCCTGCTAGAGCATCCAGGGAATCGTCCATTCGAGAAAGGGGGTACGCGTCGGTCACAGAGATCTTATTAAGCTTACGGAAGTCGACAAAGAAGCGCAAACTACCATCCTGTTTTTTAACAAAAACAATCGGGGCTCCCCACGGGCTGGTGGACGGCGAGATAATATCGGCGGGCCAAACTTTCATCAACCGCCAGCCGTAAGTGTTCTTTTTCCGTAGGCTCAGCCAGTAGGGGTTCTGCTGGATGGGAGCGTCGTCACCCGTATCGATGTGGTGACTCTAAAGCATAGTGCGGCCGATGTCAAATTCGCCCTTGCTAAACACATTGGAGAATTCACGTAAAAGCGCCCTCAACTCCTTCCTCTGGGACTCAGATAATTCCGAATTTTCAGAACAAAGTGTATCCATCCACTTTTCATCGGAAGCCTGTTGCAGCTTCATATTCGATGCGACCCCCACACCGCCAATGATGTTTCTCTCGTGAAGCGTCGGCGATGCATGGGCTAGCACGGTGCCCTTCTGAGTGAGAGACGTGTCCAACCCTGCATTTAGGACCTTGGCCCCTACCAACGTCAACCCACGAATGGCTTTGTTTGAGGGTACTAGAAGGATTCCTCCCGCAGACGCCTCCTGGTCTAGCGGCTTCCGCAATCTTAAAGGAACCAACATTTGGACGCCGGGGGGAATATTTACAGTCGTACTGACAAGCGCTTGTACAGTAGCGTTGGCCATACACAAATGAGTAGGACAAGGCAAAAAAGCCATGCGACGGCCCGATGGTAACTCGAGGCAACCTTGATCAATAAAAAATTTCAGGGGAATCTTCCCCAGAAAGTCAGTCCCGAGCAAGCAAGGAACAACATGGGACATTGATACAAGAACTGGTCCCATAAATTTGATATCTCCAATACACACCTCTGCTGTTATATTCCCAATGATGCTCAATGAGCCGCCATTTGCGGCAAAGCATGGAACCCTGATGGGACATAGGGTCCGACATTTAGGGGGCAGGATGCTAAAAATCAACTTGGAAATTATAGTCGCGGACGCATCAGTCTCGACGAGCATTCTGATTTTAACCCCCTCTATCATTCCGATAACAGTGGATGAACCTGCGGCCATGGCAACCACCCTATGGGCCAACTCTGACCACTGACTCGGTCGGAGCGGCCAGTCAGCCCGAGCAAAATCTGAACCCTCATGCCCACGACACACAATGGGAATAAAAACCATCCGAATGCGATGAGTGAGGTGGATTCAGGGGCCGAGTGTGTGATGTGTCACGACTCGCCTTTGGATATAGTGGAGTGAAGGACGGTCAGGCAGATGATGGCGGTGGTCCGGGGAGGCGTTGTCGCGGCACGCGGCAGCCCGATGAGACCTGTCCCGACAGGCCGCAGTTGTAGCACACGACAAGCCCACCCCCAGGACGAGGAGAGGTCTTCTGCCATCGTTGTTGTTCATCCCGTTGCACCATGCTGTCCCCCCGCCAGCCTCCGCCTTGCGCAGGCTTGGACGGGATCCACATCTTCGGGTGTATCACGCGCCTCACGAGGCGCAGTACATACCACCAATCCCTTATGTCGTTGCAAGAGCAGGTGCGCCTAGATGCATCTTGGAACCTTGAGAGAAGACAAATCAGGACGACGTTGAGGTCCTTCGCCAACATCAACAATCTCTCGTGGACCAGTGAGTCGACTCCATCGTGGTCCATCTTCGGGAAGGCCGCCTACGCTAGCGCCAATGGTGCGCTACAGAAGGCGAGGGGCATCTTGGCCTCCCCCCTCTTCCGTGCAGCGAACTTGTGGCGAAAGTTTGACGGCGGTTCATAGATTGCCGCCATTTGAGCAAAGGCTTGTTGTAGCGTGGCCCTTTCCGATGGCGGGATGGTGAGAAACGCCACCAAGGCATCGTCATCAAGCGCGGCAGGCAGTGCTCTCAGCTCGTCTGCCTCCGTCCACCCTGCCAAGTCGCAGTTCGTCTGGAACCGGCGCTTGAAGGCCACCCAGTCGCCTCCGGCGGCTGAATTTTTTTTTAACAAAAGGTAAACGTCACCTGAGGGATGGAATCTCAACAGGTGAACTCGGTGCAGTCTCAGATTTGGTGGGCTCTCCACCCCGCTCCGCGAACAAAATGGCGGCCGCGTGTGTGGGCTGCGCCACGGAGCTTTCCCGCTAGTGGGAAACTGCGACGGGATGCACGATCCCGCGCAGCTCCGGTGCTCTCTCCTTCATTGCTGGCTCTTCGCGGTCGAGCTCCGCGACCATCGCGGCCACGGCTTTGAGGAGTTCCGCGAGGCGGGTGCGGAAAGTGCAGCGCTCTTTCCCTGACAGCGGTGAGCTGTCACTGAGATGGCCGTCGCGATGCTCAGCCGACGGCGCCTCACTCCCTTTCTCCAGGGTCGCCATCCCTGGGGCCGTCTGAGGAATAACGCCTTCGTCGTCCTCATCGTCCTACAACATCCTTGTATGTAGTCTGCGTCGCGTAAGCATAACCTAACTCGGCCTATGTTACTGCCAAAAGAAAGTTTGGCCACTTCCGACACCAGTTGTGATGAGTTCAACTGAGTCGCAGACGTAGACTTGGAGGCAACACATTTATTCACTCTAACATACGGAGTAACTTCCCCTTAACAGAATAACAACCTATAGTGGTGACCACCAGGCTAACTACACTAGTCACAACGTAACTGCTACTATGGACCGGGACCAACAGCTTGGGTCCGGATCTACGTGTTGGAGACTCGTTGAATGGAGAACGTAGATGAAGGTTTCTTCCAGGATGAACACCAACCCTGGTCCCTCCCGGGACCCGGCTTATATTCTCTGTAGCTTGGCCGGCTCTGCCCTTGGCCATGATCACCCTCTAGAATCTTTGGGAAGGATCTGGGTCCCAACCACGTGACCACTCCTAGCCCCCACTTGGGGCCCCTTTGTAGACTTAACTGGTCACGCGTCCTCCCGGGTCAACCAGAGTACCATGGCCTCAAGTAACCTTATCCTTTGGCCGGCACTCACACACCCTGTCCTGCAGGGTTGGCACTGCACGCAAAGCGTGGTGCCATTAGCACTAACATGCAAATGCAAAGATCCCCCGTATAGCTTTAACAGACTGTTGGGGCAAGTACTGTTAGCGAGTATCACCTACAGTGAAGGAAAAAAGTATTTGATCCTCTGCTGATTTTGTACGTTTGCCCACTGACAAAGAAATGAACAGTCTATAATTTTAATGGTAGGTTTATTTTAACAGTGAGAGACAGAATAACAACAACAAAATCTAGAAAAACGCATGTCAAAAATGTTATAAATTGATTTGCATTTTAAGGAGGGAAATAAGTATTTGACCCCTCTGCAAAACATGACTTAGTACTTGGTGGCAAAACCCTTGTTGGCAATCACAGAGGTCAGACGTTTCTTGTAGTTGGCCACCAGGTTTGCACACATCTTAGGAGGGATTTTGCCCCACTCCTCTTTGCAGATCTTCTCCAAGTCATTAAGGTTTCGAGACTGACGTTTGGCAACTCGAACCTTCAGCCCCCTCCACAGATTTTCTATAGGATTAAGGCCTGGAGACTGGCTAGGCCACTCCAGGACCTTAATGTGCTTCTTCTTGAGCCACTCCTTTGTTGCCTTGGTCGTGTGTTTTGGGTCATTGTCATGCTGGAATACCCACCCACGACCCATTTTCAATGCCCTGGCTGAGGGAAGGAGGTTCTCACCCAAGATTTGACGGTACATGGCCCCGTCCATCGTCCCTTTGATGCGGTGAAGTTGTCCTGTCCCCTTAGCAGAAAAACACCCCCAAAGCATAATGTTTCCACCTCCATGTTTGACGGTGGGTATGGTGTTCTTGGGGTCATAGGCAGCAGTCTTCCTCCTCCAAACATGGCGAGTTGAGTTGATGCCAAAGAGCTCCATTTTGGTCTCATATGACCACAACACTTTCACCCAGTTGTCCTCTGAATCATTCAGATGTTCATTGGCAAACTTCAGACGGGCATGTATATGTGCTTTCTTGAGCAGGGGGACCTTGCGGGCGCTGCAGGATTTCAGACCTTCACGGCGTAGTGTGTTACCGACTGTTTTCTTGGTAACTATGGTCCCAGCTGCCTTGAGATCATTGACAAGATCCTCCCGTGTAGTTCTGGGCTGATTCTTCACCGTTCTCATGATCATTGCAACTCCACGAGGTGAGATCTTGCATGGAGCCCCAGGCCGAGGGAGATTGACAGTTCTTTTGTGTTTCTTCCATTTGCGAATAATCGCATCAACTGTTGTCACCTTCTCACCAAGCTGCTTGGCGATGGTCTTGTAGCCCATTCCAGCCTTGTGTAGGTCTACAATCTTGTCCCTGACATCCTTGGAGAGCTCTTTGGTCTGGCCATGGTGGAGAGTTTGGAATCTGATTGATTGATTTCTTCTGTGAACAGGTGTCTTTTATACAGGTAACAAGCTGAGATTAGGAGCACTCCCTTTAAGAGTGTGCTCCTAATCTCAGCTCGTTACCTGTATAAAAGACACCTGGGAGCCAGAAATCTTTCTGTTTGAGATACTTATTTCCCTCATTAAAATGCAAATCAATTTATAACATTTTTGACATGCGTTTTTCTGAATTTTGTTGTTGTTGTTCTGTCTCTCACTGTTCAAATAAACCTACCATTACAATTATAGACTAATCATTTCTTTGTCAGTGGGCAAACATACAAAATCAGCAGGGGATCAAATACTGTTTTCCCTCACTGTATGAAGACCGGCACGGCACACGAGGGGGTGGGTGGTCAACTTTGTCTCCCTAGTGGCGATAGTTGCGCATCCCACCGGGTACTCATTTTAGGCTGAGTCGAACTAAGAGAGGCCCAGGACCCGTTCAGATAATTTGTCACTGGTGTCGACCGTGATCGGGAATCGAACTCTTGAAGCACAGCGCGCTAACCGCTACACTACCGCTCCCCTTAACATTCACAGACACACACACAAAACAATCACACCCACGCGGACACAGAATCAGAATCTGTATTTAGCGCCATGAGAACGATTGTTTAAAGGCGCTTTATAAATTATTATTGTTATATCGGACGTATCCGATGAGCTATAAACTCTCTTTCACAGAAGTCCAGTAGACAACGCCAATGCACACATGCGCGTACACACGAACACACAGAACATATACACACGCACCATAAAACACGCACAACGTACAATAGGAAAAACAAACACAACTAAACACACAGTGAACACGTATGCACAAAAACACGTATACACAAATGAGAAACAGAAAATCGTGCGCGCGCAGCACACGTACGTCCACACACACACAAAGACAAAGGTTCACCGTGTAGACTAAACAGACTGTTGGGGCAAGAGGCGGTCGTGGGCTACCATCAAGAGTTGAACAGCGCACGAGGTGTTGTGGGGTGGCTAACGCTATGCCCGGCCGCCTTTGTCTCCCCAGTTGTGATGTCACACGCCGCACAAAATACTCGTTTAAGGCTGAGTCGATCTACGTGGGGCACGGGATCGTTTCAATAATATTCGTCGCTGATGTCGGCCGTGAGCCGGGTTCATCGCGCAGTGCGCTAACTGCGACACTAACGCTTCCAACGCACACAGTATATAGACACACAAGAGTACACATTATATATACACAAACACACAAGTACACATTACATATACACACGAGTACACATTAAATACACACACGAGTACACATAATATATATATATACACACACGGACACACACGGTACACAGTATACTGTATATACACACACACATATATATTCATACACACACACACGCGGACACACACGAGGACACATTATATACACACACACGAGTACACATTATACACACACACGAGAACACATTATATATACACACACGGTACACAGTATATACACACACACATATATATTCATACACACACACGAGGACACAGTATATACACACACACGAGGACACAGTATATACACACACACACACGAGGACACATTATACACACACACGAGTACACATTATATATATGTACACACACACGAGTACACATTATATATATGTACACACACAATACACGCGCATATAAAGGGTGGCTCAATAGCCAGGACACACAGGGTTATTGACTTATTTTAACACTGGCATATACAAAAGTAGTTTAATTTATAGCATTATCAATTTAGATATTTTTTTCCTTTTCAGCTGACGTTTAAAATGGAAACGAATTTGTCCTAAGGACGTATACGTTACATTCGTGTTTGTGTGCTGAAGGCAGCTGTCATATCCTCCGTTAATTCCAGTAGATCATTAACGCATCAACGTTTATGGAAGTCAGTTTGAACGTTTTGTTAAAATAAATTAAATAACCCTACGTGACTCGTAATATATATTCACACAATATACACACACACAATATACACACAACATGCACACACACAATATACACACAACATACACACAATATACACACTATATACACACACACAATATCCACACAGCATACAAACACAATATACACACAACATGCACACACAATAAACACACTATATACACACAATATACACACAACATACACACACGCACAATATACACACAACATACACACACAATAAATACACTACATATATACACACACAATAAACACACAACACACACACAATATACACACAACATACACACACACAATATACACACAATATACACACAACATGCACACACACACAATATACACACAACATGCACACACACAATAAATACACTATATATACACACACACACAATATACACACAACATGCACACACACACAATAAACACACTATACACACACACAACATACACACACACAATAAACACACTATATATACACACACAATAAACACACTATACACACACACTATACACACAACATACACACACAATATACACACAACATGCACACACAATATACACACAACATACACACACAATATACACACAACATGCACACACACAATAAACACACTATATATATATACACACACACAATACACACACAACATACACACACAATAAAGCCACTATATATACACACACTATATATACACAATATACACAAAACATGCACACAATACGCAGAGAATATACATACACAATATACACACATGATACACACACAATACACGCGCTTGCGCGCACATACACACACAATATGCACACAATATACATATTACATAGACACACAATACACACACAGTATACACATTATATATACACACTACACACAATAAACAATATGCACATAATATACACATTATATAAACACACAATACACATAAAACTCACGCAAAATACATATTGCATAGACACACAATATACACAAAACACACACACACAATATACACATTATATAAACACACGATACACACAACTCACACAATATACATACGCAATATACACAATACATACACGCAATATACAAAAACACGCGCACATATATACACAAAGACAAAATACACACAAATAAGTGGCAGTGACATGACCACGGCTCTTGTGCCAGGCTAGGTACACACACATTTACACACACGGTTACACACAAATATATACACACACGCGCGCGCATACACACGCACACAAATATACACAAATACACTCATACGGTACACACACGCACACATATATGCACACGAATATAAATATACACAAAAAACTAATACACGCGCCCGGCCACCTTTGTCTCCCGAGTGGCGATGTCTTACTCCACACCGCGTCGCAGCTGCTCGCAACCGGTGGCAGGCGACGTTCAACTCGAGCGGCGCAGCTCGAGCGCGGAGAGTGGAGAGAGTGGAACAGGGAGAGAAGAGAGAGGAGAGAGGAGCGGGGAGAGAGTGGAGAGAGTGGAGCGGGTCCTACCCTGTGCGGCGAGGAGGTAGGGGTGGGGGTGCGGGTCTGGCCGGTGCAGGGGGGGCAGCGGCTGCGGCGCGGGGATCAGAGCGGGCCCCCCCAGCAGGGCCGAGTAGCCGCAGTCGAGAAGCGTGAATCGCGGGGGGCCCGCGGCGCCCCCCAGAAAGGCGAAGTCCCGCGCCGCGGGCTTGGGCTTGTGCAGGAGGATGTCCTCGATGAAGAACGACGTGGGGCGCGCGGGCGGCGCGTGCAGCGAAGACGTGAAGTTCATCATCGCGAGCCGCGCTCACTCTGGTGAATGACAGAAGGAGCGAGGAGACGCGTTGCTTCTCAACGCCTCCTCGCCTTCTTTGGAGCCAGGCGCGGTGGGGTAGATGGTGGTCTGTTTGGTGGGTAGATTTGCGGGGTATATGGTGGGCTACTTGGAGGGATAGATGATGAGGTGACTGGTGGGTAACTCGTGGGTAGTCGGTGCGGTAGTTGGTGGTCTGCTTGGCGGGGTAGATGGTGGGTTAATGATTGGGTAGTTGGTGCGGTAGTTGGCGGGATAGACGGCGGTGGCTGTCACCGGCGTGGGCACGCTGGGGCGCGAGACGGAGCTGGCGGCGCTCTGCTACTGCTTGCTGCTGCTACTGCTGCGTGCTGCCTGCTGCCTGCTGCTACTGCTGCTTGCTGCTACTGCTGCCTGCTGCTACAGCTGCCTGCTGCTACTGCTGCTGTCTGCTGCTGCCCGCTGCTGCTGCCTGCTGCTACTGCTGCTTGCTGCTACTGCTGCGTGCTGCCTGCTGCTGCTGCTGCCTGCTGCTACTGCTGCTTGCTTGCCTGCTGCTGCTGCCCGCGTCGCGGGGACGCCGCTCGAGGTTCCCCCAGCGTCGTCTCCCCTCCCACCTCAGCCCCCCCCCCCCCCCCGGGCTCCCAGCGGGATTAATAACGCGCGATCCAACAGGAAACAAGTACGGGGAATGAATAAATAAATAGATAAAGAGAGAAGCCACGCGAGAAGACATCGCCGCCACCTCGTTGTGTGCCGCGGCTCGCTCTTCTGAGCGCAGTTACATAAGAGGCGCGGACACAACAGCGGGGCCTGGAGGGGCCACGAGGCTGGAGTGACGCTCGCGCGGGATGAGTGCCCGGGGCGCTGGGGGTCCTGAGCCCTGGGGGTCCTGAGCCCTGGGGGTCCTGAGCCCTGGGGGCCCTGAGCCCTGGGGGTCCTGAGCGCTGGGGGTCCTGAACCCTGGGGGCCCTAAGCACTGGGGCCCTGAGCCCTGGGGGCCCTGAGCGCTGGGGGTCCTGAGCCCTGGGGGCCCTGAGCCCTGGGGTCCTGAGCCCTGGGGGCCCTGAGCCCTGGGGGTCCTGAGCCGTTGTCCCCGGCGCCGTGGCCCCAAGGCGCGCGTCTCCACGCCGCGTCACCGTCGCAATTTGTTTCATAGATCTCCAGTAAGGGGACAGGTCAGAACGTTACAACAACACACAATACAAAACACGACACCAGTGCAGATTATAGGAAAGGTGAACAAATAACTTAAAAACAAATACAAATTAAGTTAAACTATTTTTTGTATCTTAACAGGTAAAGCCCTCTGAGCTATTAGCCTTTTTTCAGAAGCGATATGGCCACAAATGATAGCTGAACGAAATGGCTTATTGCGTGGAAACCCATCGCAGAAATGCGTAGCTCCTAGCTCGTCGTGTCATCGCGATCGTGATGTTCAGTAGCTCTGGTCAATCCACTGCTGGATGAATGCCTCCGCTATTCGCAGCCACCTTGCACCACCGTGTTGATGTAACCATCACCACCACCATCATCATCATCACCACCATCATCAACTCCCCAGCAACTGCATAGAGGCGACGCTGTCATCGTTGATTGACGATTGACATCAGTCTTCATTCTTCTTCTTGTCGTAGGGCTGCTGATGTAGATGCAGAGCCACGACTACGATCTCACATCCAGGTGGTCAAGCCAGCAGATCACCGCACCAGGAGTAGCTGAGTGGAGTAGCATCATCGCTGTGATGTCTCCTCCCTACTTGTGGATCGGGGCATTGCGTCGTTCCACGCGGCACGGTCTGTTCTGGATGACCACCACAGTCGCACACTGCTGCTGGAGAGTATTTTACATTTCATTTGTGCATCAGGTATCCGCATCTACTGCCGTGGTCTATGCAGTGGATGTGGTTTAGGGTGGACAGTGAGTTTCGTGGAAGATCAAACCCAGGCATCTTCTGCGTTGAGTCTCTCACAACAAGGCGGTGTCTGAGTTCTTTTGACCTCCATTCAGCTCTACAAGCTTAATCGGGGGTTGAACTCGCATCGTCGAAGGCGAAGTTGCCATTGGAATGACACAACACAGAGTGGCCGATACGAGCGACACTTGGCGCGGGGCCACGGGGAATGACCGCGACCCCCCCCCGCCCGGCCGAACCGCTGCCCCTGTGGTGCGGTCGCGTTTGCTGCACCAGGGTCGCCGCAGTGACTAGGAGATGTTAACTCCCTCGCCTGGTGTACAGGAGGTCGTGGGTTTGATCTGTGACCCTGATGAGATGTCAACTCCCTCGCCTGGTATACAGGAGGTCGTGGGTTTGATCCCGACCCTGATGAGATATTAACTCCCTCGTCTGGTGTACAGGACATCGTGGGTTCGATCCCGACCCTGACGCCTGCTCTATATTTGGTGTTTGCGTGTTGGCTGCTGCTCTTCATTTCCACGTGATACGCCGCTTCGTCGTGCTATCATGTGTGGCCAACTTGCTTCTGAGAAACAGCTGCACAGCTGAGTGGGCATTAGCTGGTAAAATAAAAATAAAATAGTTTAGTTGAGATCGTGCGCGTTCGCGAATGATCAGTCTGTCCCTCACGGGAGGCGTGCGTGGTCCGAGCCTACCTCGCCCAGAGCCTCTGCTATCCCCGCGAGCCGGAGCGGAGCTCCCTTTGCCAAGCCGTCCGTGCTGTCGACTCTCTGCCCCTGTTCAAGTCAAGACTCAAAAGCGACCTCCTTTTATCTTCTCGCCGAGCCGGTTTCTTGCACACAACACCCGCCACCACACGAGCGCCCCGCGAGATGCACTGCGCGCACACCGCGCCGAGTTTGTCTGTGAGCGCAGCGTCTCAAGATGCCATTCAGAATCAGAATCTTTATTGACACTGCAGGAGGAATCCGATGAGCTATGAAGCGCTTTTTTTCACAGATGTCCAGTAGGGACACGGGGTCAGAAAGTTACAAAAGCAAATAAAACAAAGTAACCGATAAGAGTGCAAAGTATAGAAAAGTAAGCAAGTTAAACACATATATATACATACAAATAAATATCGTATATGAGTACAAACTGCGTATGTACGTCATTTCATGCGGATTTTTCTACACTAAATGCAATTTCACCTCACATCACACCCAAAGAACGTACACAGGAAGCGACGTTTCGGGCAATGTTCCTTTTTCATGCCAAAGATAGTCATATCTCTACAGCAGCGTCGCTAACGTGAGTCGAGTCTGGTGCACTAACACATTCACCATCTCACAGTCTGGTGGACTAATACATTCACCATCTCACAGTCTGGTGGACTAACATACTCACCATCTCACAGTCTGGTGGACTAACGCATTCACCAGCTCGCAGTCTGGTGGACTAACGCATTCACCAGCTCGCAGTCTGGTGGACTAACGCATTCACCAGCTCGCAGTCTGGTGGACTAACGCAGTGGCACGGTGAGTCGCCCACCGCTGTTGGAGAGGGAGGCGCGCAATGCCCCCTCCAATGCGATCGTCTCAGCCCGTCAACTCGGCGAGTCACGAGCGGCCGCTCGCCGCGTTTATCTCATTGCCCGGTGGCTCGTCTGAGTTTCGCTTTTGTCTGGAATGCGGAAGCCTTCTCAGCTGCACAATCATTCTGACCTCATCGATGTATTGTTGTGTGTACGCCGAATTCCTGCACCTCGTCCTGAGTGATGCTTGGCGCAGCTTCAAGCGAAATGTCGCGAATCTAATCGCAATATTTTGGGGCCCTGAGAATCGCTCTTTCGGAGCGGTTCGCGACATTCGTGTTGCCAGATCATGACGCGGCCGAACCCGACCATCTAAACTAAACCATTTTTATTTCATTTTGACCAGAGTAGTGCCCACCGAGCTGCATTCCGCTATTTCCAAAGTGGCCTGGTCACAAATGATAGCTCAACGAAGTGGCTTATCACGTGGAAATGTAAAGCAGCCATCTACTTTAAACGCGTTGTTGATTTTAAATGTGGAGGGAAAAACCGGAGAACCATGAGAACAAAATCCACGCGACCACGGGGAGAGAGATGCATGCAAATACACAGCAGGCGTCGGGGTCGGGATGGAACCCACGGCCTCCTGCATGCAACGCGAGATAGTTAACATCTCGCCTATAGCCACCGAGGCGGCGATGTTGATTTTGTCGCTGTAATCGCAGCGCCACCGTCACAGGAACGCGGGGTGGGGGCTTGAGAGAGACGCGGGGCCGCCTTTGTCTTCCCCCTCCTCCTCTACAAATCCGCGTCTGGCCGCGGATGTGGATTGAGGCCGCGTGATCACTCTGCGGGAGCCGAGACGCATCACGCCACACCTCACATCACATACAAACAAACAGAGACAAAGATAGCCCGTGTAGCCTTAACAGACTGTAGGGGCAAGTGCTGTTAGCGAGCACCTATAAAGGCCGGAACGGAACACGAGGGGGTGGGTGGCCAGCACCACGCCCGACCGCCTTTGTCTCCCCCTGTGGCGATGTTTATACACCACACCAGGTACTAATTTGAGGCTGAGTCGACCTAGGGGAGGCCTAGGACCGGTTCAGATATTCTTCACTGGTGTTGGCCGTGAGTGGGAATCGAACTACGTTGGCCGGGTTCATATCGCAGCGCGCTAACCACTACAACACCGCTCCCCACATCACACACACGCACACATAGCAACATCACATCCAAAACATCACAAAGCATTCCACACATCACGTAACATCACGTGATGTATGTGTGTTTCTCACCGTACACAGCCAGCCGCACTAATCGGAGGTGCAGGGGAAGGACAACACTAAACACAAAACGCAGTTCTAAAGAACTGAGGTTCCCATCTAGATTTAAAAGTGCGCAGCTCCAGTGGCTTCCTAATATCGGAAGGGAGAGCGTTCCAGACGGCCGCAGAAGCGTGCGATGCGGTGGCCTGCCGTCGTTGATCGATGGCCAGCCAAAAGCCGCCGCCGCTGCTGCGAGGATGCCCGGGGGAGTGCGCGTGATGGTGGCTGATGCTCCCTGGCGAGATGGGCGAGGTGTCGTGGTGCACTTTGTGACATCACCCAAACTCCACGTGGCAAATCAGCACACAAATAACTCCACTCTGGATCTGAGCCAGAGTTCGCCTGCTAAGGGCAAATCACCATTAGCGTCGATGTGGAGAATACAAATTAACAACGAAATGTCAGCTTTATTTATATTCAATAAATACTTTATATATTTATGGCGTTACATATATTATTTGCTACGACGCTATGGCTTATTCTGTGTTGTGCGTTAAAGAGTGTTGCGTCGAACTCGGACCCATATGTAATGCAGAGAGAGAGAGAGAGAACCCTTATATATAAACATCTGTCAGTTCACCTTCAGCATTGCTTCAAACAAGTCTGACCGCTGATGAGAGACACCGCGTGTCGCAACCGACCCATGCTTGTGTTGAACCATTGCTGATGGGATGTGTAAAAATAAATAATGCTTTTTTCTTATTCGTTGTCCTTGGAGGGCCAAATATTTAAGGAGTCACAAGGACCGACTGGTTGACATAGGGGCTCACAGCAATGTATGCTGCAGGGATGATATATGTACGGTATGTATGGTGAACTTCTTTCGCACCGTACGTGGCCAGCCGTGCTCATCGGAGGTGTGGGGCACCGCGCGTCGGACACACGCGGCACTCCGGCACGGCCACGTGTCGTGGCACAACGCTCACAGCCGCCGTGGTGGCGAGCGTTGTTGGCTTCTCACAAAGTGGTACTAATTGTACCCAACCTGACAGGATGATGGGCCTATGCGAACCGGAAAGTGTGCGGTAGGGAGTGGAGGCCTCGGCACTACTGAACATCTGTGAAAAGAGCTTTATAGCTCATCAGATTCCTCCAGTATAAATACATATTCTGATTCTGATCGGCAGTGTGGAGGCCGTCACACGAGTCGCATTATAACCCCTGCATTGTTATACGAGTGAAGCGCCAGTTCCCACCACTTAGCAGGGGCCGTTGCTTGAAACGTCAGCCCGCTGCTGTGCTGCTCTCCAGGCCACTGCTGGCAGTGACGACGTTCGACTCTTGCGTGCGATGGCATCAGCAGCAGCGATCTGGCCAATGTCACCAATGTCGAGGTCTGCTGCTGCTGGCCACGACGAGAGGGCTTCAGCAGCAGCTAGAGTCCGTGT
Source organism: Lethenteron reissneri (assembly GCF_015708825.2). NCBI lineage: Eukaryota > Metazoa > Chordata > Hyperoartia > Petromyzontiformes > Petromyzontidae > Lethenteron > Lethenteron reissneri. Next base: position 460,304 of record NC_083791.1, read on the forward strand.
CGTGTCGCTGACCACTGGGTTTGCTGTACGGTCCGTCGATTTTGTTTGTATGGCCACGATCGCTGTGGCTTTAATGCATCCCTTTGTGTTTTGTTGAGGCCGCTGGCCCCCGAGGCTTCTCCCTGCTGGGCGCCGGCCGCAGGGGTTCCGCCATCTCCCGATCCCTCGCTCGTGTGTGAACAGCTGTTGCCGCCGCTGTGCTCATCGCTCGCGGGATAAGGGCTGTCGCCTGCCGGCTCTCCTCCTTGAGTCGCACACCCGCGAGTTCGCGAGAGGGGCATGGCTCGTCGCCGGCTCACGGTCGCCTGAAAACACTCCGTTGCCTCTCCGTCAATCAAACGCGACGCCTCCCCTCACACAACCCCGCACAGCAATCACACGCTCTGAACGGCGGGTCAGGGGTCGGAGGGCGAATGACGTTGCTCGCGTCCACGTTGCCGATTGGGGGTTTTCGTTACGGGTGGTTTAAAGGTTCTGTGAGACGGGCGTTCGAAAGGGGAGTTAGTCCGTACACAGAACCAAGAAGATAGTTATTTATTATTTATTACTGGCCGACTGTGATCCACTGTTGAGTCAGTAGGAATCGGCAAGGCAGGCTTACTCTATTTCCCGATGGTCTGTACCCGAGTTATCTAGTTTGATGGGCTCTAAGCTGCTTCGGTTTTTAGACTGAATCCCAATACTCTCTTTGCCTCTTACTCAGTTCGATGCGTATGGCGCTCCGGCGGGCTCGTCCTCTCTGCACACCTCGACTCGTCGCACGGACGTTCGAATGGCCGAACTGGAGACTGTCCCGAGGGCTGACTTCAGGAGCAAGAGACCGTTTACCTTTCTGCATCCCCCTTTTATTCTTTACCCACATCAAAGCAAAGCCCTCGCTGATCCGGGCCTTCTAGGCCAATCAGATTGCTCGTCTTGCGCCGCAGTACTCGGCGCCCTCATTGCCGTCCACATCCCGGTTTCCATATCAAAGGGCCCGCCGCTGACTGCTGCGCCGGTGGCCATTCACAAGCACATTCGCCCTGCCAATCAGACGCCCACCTTGTCTTCCCGCTGTTCGTGGCTGCGCCCCCCTACCTGCCTGCCGATCCGTGTATGGGGGTGCATTTTAACTGCGGTGGCTGGGTAGCCCCGCTGTGACCATGTAACCTCAACCCAAGTCACAGCGCCGCGGTGCGAGTTAGTATCGGGGGAGATCGCCCAATTCCCTGGCCGCAGGAAACCGTGAAGATTATCCCTATGAGAGGGCTTCTGGGTGAAAACCTGTCGGTCAGGTGACCTCCCCTCGGAGCTTTATGGGGGGGGGGGGGGAAATGTGTGAGGGTGTGTTTATGTGGGGGGCGGTGAGGGAGAAGCAGTGTCGGCCCCGTCGCTTGGTGGTGGCGAGGTCGTAGATGGGGCGCCCGCAGAGCGGCTTCGCGGCGGCGGCATCACATAGCCCCCTGAGGTGCCAGTCCCTGTCCCGGGTTGACTGGAGCACCTCGCCTGGGCTGCCCCCATGAGGTAGCGCTGCGGGGTCCGGGGGATCCGTCCAGACCTCGCTGGTCTCGGGGCAGGTGGCTCCATCCTCTGGGGTTCCTGCGGCGGCCTTCTCCTCCACTCCAACGGCTCTCCCCATCCCTCGGCACCTGCGGGCTGGGACACAAACTCAGTGGCAGAAGGGTTTAGGGGCCGTCGCCCGCGCCATCTCCTGACTGGATCGGGACGCCTCGGGGTCGGGGGCCCGGCGGGGCCCATGTAGCGCGCAAGGCCCCCGAGCACGGGGGGTGCGGGTACCCCGGGATTTCGGGGCATTCGGGCGGCGAGGTTCTCCCTCGCCGGGGCCGCTTTCCATGGTTTTAAGCGGCGGACGTTGACCACCGTCTCTCGGCCCCTCTCCCCGCCCTGGATTAGTACCGTCCAGGGGGAGATCTGCCGCACCACGGTCCAGGGTCCTCGCCAGTAGGTCGTCAGTTTCCCCACCTGCCCGGCCCCGACGCGAGGGGTGTGTAGCCACACCTTAGCACCTGTCGGGAATAAGGGGGGCTCCACGCGGGGTCGGGTGCCCTGTTCCTGCCGCCGATGTGCGGCTTCCCCTTGCGGGTATGCTCGGCCTCGGGCCTCCCGCAGGGTCTCCATCAGGTGCCCCACAGGGCGGCTCCCTTCCTCCGGTTGGGGTGGAGGAACGCCGAACAGCAGGTAAACGAGACTCACGGCCGAACATCATTAAGAACGAGGTTTGTCCCGTCGACGTGTGTACGGTGGTGGCGTAGGCGAATAGGGTGTAGGGGAGGTGTTCGTCCCAATCCCGTTGATTTGCGGCCGCCATACGTTTGAGCTTCCCCGCTAAGGTCTGGTTTATGCGTTCCACCATACCGTTCGCTTGGGGGTGGTACGCCGTGGTTCGGTCCTTCTGGATTCCGAACTCTCTGCACAGCGCCTAAAACAGCTCGGCCTCGAACTCGCTACCTTGGTCGGTAAGGACTCGTTCCGGGATCCCATGCTTAAGTACGTAATGTTCCACGAATGCCCAGGCCACCACAAGGGCCGTTTTATCGGGGATGGCCACTGCCACGGGATAGCGGGTGAAATACTCCACCGCTAGTATCACAGTGTGGAGTCTGCTGTCGGAGTATCGCAGTGTGGAGTCTGGTGTCGGAGTATCACAGTGTGGAGTCTGCTGTTGGAGTATCACAGTGTGGAGTCTGCTGTTGGAGTATCACAGTGTGGGGTCTGCTGTTGGAGTATCACAGTGTGGAGTCTGCTGTCGGATTATCGCAGTGTGGAGTCTGCTGTTGGAGTATCACAGTGTGGAGTTTGCTGTCGGAGTATCACAGTGTGGAGTCTGCTGTTGGAGTATCACAGTGTGGAGTCTGCTATCTGAGTATCACAGTGTCGATTCTGCTGTCGGATTATCGCAGTGTGGAGTCTGCTGTCGGATTATCACAATGTCGAGTCTGCTGTCGGAGTATCACAGTGTCGAGTCTGCTGTCGGAGTATCACAGTGTGGAGTCTGCTGTTGGAGTATCACAGTGTGGAGTCTGCTGTCGGAGTATCGCAGTGTGGAGTCTGCTGTTGGAGTATCACAGTGTGGAGTCTGCTGTCGGAGTATCACAGTGTGGAGTCTGCTGTTGGAGTATCACAGTGTGGAGTCTGCTGTCGGAGTATCACAGTGTCGAGTCTGCTGTCGGAGTATCACAGTGTCGATTCTGCTGTCGGAGTATCACAGTGTCGAGTCTGCTGTCGGATTATCACAGTGTGGAGTCTGCTGTTGGAGTATCACAGTGTGGAGTCTGCTGTTGGAGTATCACAGTGTGGAGTCTGCTGTCGGAGTATCGCAGTGTGGAGTCTGCTGTTGGAGTATCACAGTGTGGAGTCTGCTGTCGGAGTATCACAGTGTGGAGTCTGCTGTCGGATTATCGCAGTGTGGAGTCTGCTGTCGGAGTATCACAGTGTGGAGTCTGCTGTCGGAGTATCACAGTGTGGAGTCTGCTGTCGGATTATCACAGTGAGGAGTCTGCTGTTGGAGTATCACAGTGTCGAGTCTGCTGTCGGAGTATCACAGTGTGGAGTCTGCTGTCGGATTATCGCAGTGTGGAGTCTGCTGTCGGAGTATCACAGTGTGGAGTCTGCTGTCGGAGTATCACAGTGTGGAGTCTGCTGTTGGATTATCGCAGTGTGGAGTCTGCTGTCGGAGTATCACAGTGTGGAGTCTGCTATCGGAGTATCACAGTGTGGAGTCTGCTGTCGGATTATCGCAGTGTGGAGTCTGCTGTCGGAGTATCACAGTGTGGAGTCTGCTGTCGGAGTATCACAGTGTGGAGTCTGCTGTCGGATTATCACAGTGAGGAGTCTGCTGTTGGAGTATCACAGTGTGGAGTCTGCTGTCGGATTATCACAGTGTGGAGTCTGCTGTTGGAGTATCACAGTGTAGAGTCTGCTGTTGGAGTATCACAGTGTGGACTCTGCTGTCGGAGTATCACAGTGTGGAGTCTGCTGTCGGATTATCGCAGTGTGGAGTCTGCTGTCGGAGTATCACAGTGTGGAGTCTGCTGTCGGATTATCACAGTGAGGAGTCTGCTGTTGGAGTATCACAGTGTAGAGTCTGCTGTTGGAGTATCACAGTGTGGAGTCTGCTGTTGGAGTATCACAGTGTAGAGTCTGCTGTTGGAGTATCACAGTGTGGACTCTGCTGTCGGAATATCACAGTGTGGACTCTGCTGTCGGAGTATCACAGTGTCGAGTCTGCTGTCGGATTATCACAGTGTGGAGTCTGCTGACGGATTATCACAGTGTGGAGTCTGCTGTTGGAGTATCACAGTGTGGAGTCTGCTGTCGAAGTATCACAGTGTGGAGTCTGCTGTTGGAGTATCACAGTGTGGAGTCTGCTGTCGGAGTATCGCAGTGTCGATTCTGCTGTCGGAGTATCACAGTGTCGAGTCTGCTGTCGGATTATCACAGTGTGGAGTCTGCTGTTGGAGTATCACAGTGTGGAGTCTGCTGTTGGAGTATCACAGTGTGGACTCTGCTGTCGGAGTATCACAGTGTGGACTCTGCTGTCGGAGTATCACAGTGTCGAGTCTGCTGTCGGATTATCACAGTGTGGAGTCTGCTGACGGATTATCACAGTGTGGAGTCTGCTGTTGGAGTATCACAGTGTGGAGTCTGCTGTCGAAGTATCACAGTGTGGAGTCTGCTGTTGGAGTATCACAGTGTGGAGTCTGCTGTCGGAGTATCGCAGTGTCGATTCTGCTGTCGGAGTATCACAGTGTCGAGTCTGCTGTCGGATTATCACAGTGTGGAGTCTGCTGTTGGAGTATCACAGTGTGGAGTCTGCTGTTGGAGTATCACAGTGTGGAGTCTGCTGTCGGAGTATCGCAGTGTGGAGTCTGCTGTTGGAGTATCACAGTGTGGAGTCTGCTGTCGGAGTATCACAGTGTGGAGTCTGCTGTTGGAGTATCACAGTGTGGAGTCTGCTGTTGGAGTATCACAGTGTGGAGTCTGCTGTCGGAGTATCACAGTGTGGAGTCTGCTGTCGGATTATCACAGTGTCGAGTCTGCTGTCGGAGTATCACAGTGTGGAGTCTGCTGTTGGAGTATCACAGTGTGGAGTCTGCTGTCGGAGTATCGCAGTGTGGAGTCTGCTGTTGGAGTATCACAGTGTGGAGTCTGCTGTCGGAGTATCACAGTGTGGAGTCTGCTGTTGAAGTATCACAGTGTGGAGTCTGCTGTCGGAGTATCACAATGTCGAGTCTGCTGTCGGAGTATCAAAGTGTCGATTCTGCTGTCGGAGTATCACAGTGTCGAGTCTGCTGTCGGATTATCACAGTGTCGGAGTCTGCTGTCGGAGTATCACAGTGTGGAGTCTGCTGTTGGAGTATCACAGTGTGGAGTCTGCTGTCGGAGTATCACAGTGTGGAGTCTGCTGTTGGAGTATCACAGTGTGGAGTCTGCTGTCGGAGTATCACAGTGTGGAGTCTGCTGTCGGAGTATCACAGTGTGGAGTCTGCTGTCGGAGTATCACAGTGTGGAGTCTGCTGTCGGAGTATCACAGTGTGGAGTCTGCTGTCGGAGTATCACAGTGTGGAGTCTGCTGTCGGAGTATCACAGTGTGGAGTCTGCTGTTGGAGTATCACAGTGTGGAGTCTGCTGTTGGAGTATCACAGTGTGGAGTCTGCTGGTAGGAGTATCAGCAGTGTGGACGTCTGCTGTCGGAGTATCACAGTGTGGAGTCTGCTGTCGGAGTATCACAGGTGTGAGTCTGCTGTCTGGAGTATCACAGTGTGGAGTCTGCTGTCGGAGTATCACAGTGTGGAGTCTGCTGTCGGAGTATCACAGTGTGGAGTCTGCTGTCGGAGTATCACAGTGTGGAGTCTGCTGTCGGATTATCACAGTGTGGAGTCTGCTGTTGGAGTATCACAGTGTGGAGTCTGCTGTCGGAGTATCACAGTGTGGAGTCTGCTGTTGGAGTATCACAGTGTGGAGTCTGCTGTCGGATTATCACCGTGTCGAGTCTGCTGTCGGATTATCACAGTGTCGAGTCTGCTGTGGAGTATCACAGTGTGGAGTCTGCTGGAGTATCACAGTGTGGAGTCTGCTGTTGGAGTATCACAGTGTGGAGTCTGCTGTCGGAGTATCGCAGTGTGGAGTCTGCTGTCGGAGTATCACAGTGTGGAGTCTGCTGTCGGAGTATCACAGTGTGGAGTCTGCTGTTGGAGTATCACAGTGTGGAGTCTGCTGTTGGAGTATCACAGTGTGGAGTCTGCTGTTGGAGTATCACAGTGTGGAGTCTGCTGTTGGAGTATCACAGTGTGGAGTCTGCTGTCGGAGTATCACAGTGTGGAGTCTGCTGTCGGAGTATCACAGTGTGGAGTCTGCTGTTGGAGTATCACAGTGTGGAGTCTGCTGTTGGAGTATCACAGTGTGGAGTCTGCTGTCGGAGTATCACAGTGTGGAGTCTGCTGTCGGAGTATCACAGTGTGGAGTCTGCTGTCGGATTATCACAGTGTGGAGTCTGCTGTCGGAGTATCACAGTGTGGAGTCTGCTGTCGGATTATCGCAGTGTAGAGTCTGCTGTCGGATTATCAGTGTGGAGTCTGCTGTCGGAGTATCACAGTGTGGAGTCTGCTGTCGGAGTATCACAGTGTGGAGTCTGCTGTCGGAGTATCACAGTGTGGAGTCTGCTGTCGGAGTATCACAGTGTGGAGTCTGCTGTCGGAGTATCACAGTGTGGAGTCTGCTGTCGGAGTATCACAGTGTGGAGTCTGCTGTCGGAGTATCACAGTGTGGAGTCTGCTGTCGGAGTATCACAGTGTGGAGTCTGCTGTCGAGTATCACAGTGTGGAGTCTGCTGTCGGAGTATCACAGTGTGGAGTCTGCTGTCGGATATCAGTGTGGAGTCTGCTGTCGGAGTATCACAGTGTGATTGCTGTCGGATATCACAGTGTGGAGTCTGCTGTTGGAGTATCACAGTGTGGAGTCTGCTGTCGGAGTATCACAGTGTGGAGTCTGCTGTCGGAGTATCACAGTGTGGAGTCTGCTGTTGGAGTATCACAGTGTGGAGTCTGCTGTCGGATTATCACAGTGTGGAGTCTGCTGTTGGAGTATCACAGTGTGAGTCTGCTGTCGGAGTATCACAGTGTGAGTCTGCGTTGGAGTCTGCTGTTGGAGTATCACAGTGTGGAGTCTGCTGTTGAGTATCACAGTGTGGTCTGCTGTTGGAGTATCACAGTGTGGAGTCTGCTGTCGGATATCACAGTGTGGAGTCTGCTGTTGGAGTATCACAGTGTGAGTCTGCTGTTGGAGTATCACAGTGTGGAGTCTGCTGTCGGATATCACAGTGTGGAGTCTGCTGTCGGAGTATCACAGTGTGAGTCTGCTGTCGGATATCACAGTGTGGAGTCTGCTGTCGGATATCACAGTGTGGAGTCTGCTGTTGGAGTATCACAGTGTGGAGTCTGCTGTCGGAGTATCACAGTGTGGAGTCTGCTGTTGGAGTATCACAGTGTGGAGTCTGCTGTCGGAGTATCAGTGTCGAGTCTGCTGTCGGAGTATCACAGTGTGAGTCTGCTGTCGGATATCACAGTGTGGAGTCTGCTGTTGGAGTATCACAGTGTGGAGTCTGCTGTCGGATATCACAGTGTGGAGTCTGCTGTTGGAGTATCACAGTGTGGAGTCTGCTGTTGGAGTATCACAGTGTGGAGTCTGCTGTCGGAGTATCACAGTGTGGAGTCTGCTGTTGGAGTATCACAGTGTGGAGTCTGCTGTCGGAGTATCACAGTGTGGAGTCTGCTGTCGGATATCACAGTGTGGAGTCTGCTGTCGGAGTATCACAGTGTGGTTGTAGTCTGCTGTCGGAGTATCACAGTGTGGAGTCTGCTGTCGGATTATCACAGTGAGAGTCTGCTGTTGGAGTATCACAGTGTGGAGTCTGCTGTCGGATTATCACAGTGTGGAGTCTGCTGTTGGAGTATCACAGTGTAGAGTCTGCTGTTGGAGTATCACAGTGTGGACTCTGCTGTCGGAGTATCACAGTGTGGAGTCTGCTGTCGGATTATCGCAGTGTGGAGTCTGCTGTCGGAGTATCACAGTGTGGAGTCTGCTGTCGGAGTATCACAGTGTGGAGTCTGCTGTCGGAGTATCACAGTGTGGAGTCTGATGTCGGATTATCACAGTGAGGAGTCTGCTGTTGGAGTATCACAGTGTGGAGTCTGCTGTCGGATTATCACAGTGTGGAGTCTGCTGTTGGAGTATCACAGTGTCGAGTCTGCTGTCGGATTATCACAGTGTGGAGTCTGCTGACGGATTATCACAGTGTGGAGTCTGCTGTTGGAGTATCACAGTGTGGAGTCTGCTGTCGAGTATCACTGTGGAGTCTGCTGTTGGAGTATCACAGTGTGGTCTGCTGTCGGAGTATCGCAGTGTGGAGTCTGCTGTCGGAGTATCACAGTGTGGAGTCTGCTGTCGGATTATCACAGTGTGGAGTCTGCTGTTGGAGTATCACAGTGTGGAGTCTGCTGTTGGAGTATCACAGTGTGGAGTCTGCTGTCGGAGTATCACAGTGTGGAGTCTGCTGTCGGATTATCGCAGTGTGGAGTCTGCTGTCGGAGTATCACAGTGTGGAGTCTGCTGTCGGAGTATCACAGTGTGGAGTCTGCTGTCGGAGTATCACAGTGTGGAGTCTGCTGTCGGAGTATCACAGTGTGGAGTCTGCTGTCGGATTATCACAGTGTGGAGTCTGCTGTCGGAGTATCACAGTGTGGAGTCTGCTGTCGGAGTATTATGTGGAGTCTGCTGTCGGAGTATCACTGTGGAGTCTGCTGTCGGAGTATCACAGTGTGGAGTCTGCTGTCGGAGTATCACAGTGTGGAGTCTGCTGTCGGAGTATCACAGTGTGGAGTCTGCTGTCGGAGTATCACTGTGTCGAGTCTGCTGTCAGAGTATCACAGTGTGGAGTCTGCTGTCGGATTATCGCAGTGTAGAGTCTGCTGTCGGATTATCAGTGTGGAGTCTGCTGTCGGAGTATCACAGTGTCGATTCTGTTGTCGGATTATCACAGAGTGGAGTCTGCTGTTGGAGTATCACAGTGTGGAGTCTGCTGTCGGAGTATCGCAGTGTGGAGTCTGCTGTCGGAGTATCACAGTGCGGAGTCTGCTGTTGGAGTATCACAGTGTGGAGTCTGCTGTCGGATTATCACAGTGTGGAGTCTGCTCTTGGAGTATCACAGTGTGGAGACTGCTGTCGGAGTATCACAGTGTCGAGTCTGCTGTTGGAGTCTGCTGTTGGAGTATCACAGTGTGGAGTCTGCTGTTGAAGTATCACAGTGTGGAGTCTGCTTTTGGAGTATCACAGTGTGGAGTCTGCTGTCGGATTATCACAGTGTGGAGTCTGCTGTTGGAGTATCACAGTGTAGAGTCTGCTGTTGGAGTATCACAGTGTGGACTCTGCTGTCGGAATATCACAGTGTGGACTCTGCTGTCGGAGTATCACAGTGTCGAGTCTGCTGTCGGATTATCACAGTGTGGAGTCTGCTGACGGATTATCACAGTGTGGAGTCTGCTGTTGGAGTATCACAGTGTGGAGTCTGCTGTCGAAGTATCACAGTGTGGAGTCTGCTGTTGGAGTATCACAGTGTGGACTCTGCTGTCGGAGTATCGCAGTGTCGATTCTGCTGTCGGAGTATCACAGTGTCGAGTCTGCTGTCGGATTATCACAGTGTGGAGTCTGCTGTTGGAGTATCACAGTGTGGAGTCTGCTGTCGGATTATCACAGTGTGGAGTCTGCTGTTGGAGTATCACAGTGTGGAGTCTGCTGTTGGAGTATCACAGTGTGGAGTCTGCTGTCGGAGTATCGCAGTGTGGAGTCTGCTGTTGGAGTATCACAGTGTGGAGTCTGCTGTCGGAGTATCACAGTGTGGAGTCTGCTGTCGGATTATCGCAGTGTGGAGTCTGCTGTCGGAGTATCACAGTGTGGAGTCTGCTGTCGGAGTATCACAGTGTGGAGTCTGCTGTCGGATTATCACAGTGAGGAGTCTGCTGTTGGAGTATCACAGTGTGGAGTCTGCTGTCGGATTATCACAGTGTGGAGTCTGCTGTTGGAGTATCACAGTGTAGAGTCTGCTGTTGGAGTATCACAGTGTGGACTCTGCTGTCGGAGTATCACAGTGTGGAGTCTGCTGTCGGATTATCGCAGTGTGGAGTCTGCTGTCGGAGTATCACAGTGTGGAGTCTGCTGTCGGAGTATCACAGTGTGGAGTCTGCTGTCGGAGTATCACAGTGTGGAGTCTGATGTCGGATTATCACAGTGAGGAGTCTGCTGTTGGAGTATCACAGTGTGGAGTCTGCTGTCGGATTATCACAGTGTGGAGTCTGCTGTTGGAGTATCACAGTGTCGAGTCTGCTGTCGGATTATCACAGTGTGGAGTCTGCTGACGATTATCACAGTGTGGAGTCTGCTGTTGGAGTATCACAGTGTGGAGTCTGCTGTCGATATCAAGTGTGGAGTCTGCTGTTGGAGTATCACAGTGTGGAGTCTGCTGTCGGAGTATCGCAGTGTGATCTGCTGTCGGAGTATCACAGTGTGAGTCTGCTGTCGGATATCACAGTGTGGAGTCTGCTGTTGGAGTATCACAGTGTGGAGTCTGCTGTCGGAGTATCACAGTGTGGAGTCTGCTGTTGGAGTATCACAGTGTGGAGTCTGCTGTTGGAGTATCACAGTGTGGAGTCTGCTGTCGGAGTATCACAGTGGGATCTGCTGTCGGAGTATCACAGTGTGGAGTCTGCTGTCAGTATCACGTGTGGAGCTGCTGTTGGAGTATCACAGTGTGGAGTCTGCTGTCGGAGTATCACAGTGTGGAGTCTGCTGTCGGATATCACAGTGTGGGTCTGCTGTCGGAGTATCACAGTGTGGTCTGCTGTCGGAGTATTACCAGTGTGGAGTCTGCTGTCGGAGTATCACCAGTGTGGAGTCTGCTGTCGGAGTATTACAGTGTGGAGTCTGCTGTCGGATTATCAGCAGTGTGGAGTCTGCTGTCGGAGTATTCACAGTGGTGGAGTCTGCTGTCATCGGTGTGGAGTATGCGGTCGGAGTATCAGGGAGTATGCTGTCGGAGTATTACAATGTGGAGTCTGCTGTCGGAGTATCACAGTGTGGAGTCTGCTGTCGGAGTATTACAGTGTGGAGTCTGCTGTCGGAGTATCACAGTGTGGAGTCTGCTGTCGGAGTATCACAGTGTGGAGTCTGCTGTCGGAGTATCACTGTGTCGAGTCTGCTGTCAGAGTATCACAGTGTGGAGTCTGCTGTCGGATTATCGCAGTGTAGAGTCTGCTGTCGGATTATCAGTGTGGAGTCTGCTGTCGGAGTATCACAGTGTCGATTCTGTTGTCGGATTATCACAGAGTGGAGTCTGCTGTTGGAGTATCACAGTGTGGAGTCTGCTGTCGGAGTATCGCAGTGTGGAGTCTGCTGTCGGAGTATCACAGTGCGGAGTCTGCTGTTGGAGTATCACAGTGTGGAGTCTGCTGTCGGATTATCACAGTGTGGAGTCTGCCTTTGGAGTATCACAGTGTGGAGACTGCTGTCGGAGTATCACAGTGTCGAGTCTGCTGTTGGAGTCTGCTGTTGGAGTATCACAGTGTGGAGTCTGCTGTTGAAGTATCACAGTGTGGAGTCTGCTTTTGGAGTATCACAGTGTGGAGTCTGCTGTCGGATTATCACAGTGTGGAGTCTGCTGTTGGAGTATCACAGTGTAGAGTCTGCTGTTGGAGTATCACAGTGTGGACTCTGCTGTCGGAATATCACAGTGTGGACTCTGCTGTCGGAGTATCACAGTGTCGAGTCTGCTGTCGGATTATCACAGTGTGGAGTCGGCTGACGGATATCACAGTGTGGAGTCTGCTGTCGGTATCACAGTGTGGAGTCTGCTGTCGAGTATCACAGTGTGGAGTCTGCTGTCGGAGTATCACAGTGTGGACTCTGCTGTCGGAGTATCACAGTGTCGATTCTGCTGTCGGAGTATCACAGTGTCGAGTCTGCTGTCGGATTATCACAGTGTGGAGTCTGCTGTTGGAGTATCACAGTGTGGAGTCTGCTGTCGGAGTATCACAGTGTGGAGTCTGCTGTCGGAGTATCACAGTGTGGATCTGCGTCGGAGTATCACAGTGTGGAGTCTGCTGTCGATATCACAGTGTGAGTCTGCTGTCGGAGTATCACAGTGTGGAGTCTGCTGTTGGAGTATCACAGTGTGGAGTCTGCTGTCGGAGTATCACAGTGTGGAGTCTGCTGTCGGAGTATCGCAGTGTCGATTCTGCTGTCGGAGTATCAGTGGAGTCTGCTGTCGAGTATCACAGTGTGATCTGCTGTCGGAGTATCACAGTGTGGAGTCTGCTGTCGGATTATCACGTGTGGAGTCTGCTGTTGGAGTATCACAGTGTGGAGTCTGCTGTTGGAGTATCACAGTGTGGAGTCTGCTGTCGGAGTATCGCAGTGTGGATCTGCTGTCGAGTATCACAGTGTGGAGTCTGCTGTTGGAGTATCACAGTGTGGAGTCTGCTGTTGGAGTATCACAGTGTGGAGTCTGCTGTCGGAGTATCACAGTGTGGGAGTCTGCTGTCGGATATCAGTGTGGAGTCTGCTGTCGGAGTATCACAGTGTGGAGTCTGCTGTTGGAGTATCACAGTGTGGAGTCTGCTGTTGAGTATCACAGTGTGGAGCTGCTGTTGGAGTATCACAGTGTGGAGTCTGCTGTCGGAGTATCACAGTGTAGTCTGCTGTGGAGTATCACAGTGTGATCTGCTGTCGGAGTATCACAGTGTCGAGTCTGCGTCGGATTATCACAGTGTGGAGTCTGCTGTCGGAGTATCACAGTGTGAGTCTGCTGTTGGAGTATCACAGTGTGGAGTCTGCTGTCGGAGTATCACAGTGTGGAGTCTGCTGTTGGAGTATCACAGTGTGGAGTCTGCTGTCGGAGTATCACAGTGTGGAGTCTGCTGTCGGATATCACAGTGTGGTCTGCTGTTGGAGTATCACAGTGTGGAGTCTGCTGTCGGAGTATCACAGTGTGGAGTCTGCTGTCGGATTATCGCAGTGTGGAGTCTGCTGTCGGAGTATCACAGTGTGGAGTCTGCTGTCGGAGTATCACAGTGTGGAGTCTGCTGTCGGATATCACAGTGAGTCTGCTGTTGGAGTATCACAGTGTGGAGTCTGCTGTCGGATTCACAGTGTGGAGTCTGCTGTTGGAGTATCACAGTGTGAGTCTGCTGTCGGATTCACAGTGTGGACTGCTGTCGGAGTATCACAGTGTGGAGTCTGCTGTCGGATATCACAGTGTGGAGTCTGCTGTCGGAGTATCACAGTGTGGAGTCTGCTGTCGGAGTATCACAGTGTGGAGTCTGCTGTCGGAGTTATCACAGTGAGGAGTCTGCTGTCGGAGTATCACAGTGTGGAGTCTGCTGTCGGAGTATCGCAGTGTGGAGTCTGCTGTTGGAGTATCACAGTGTGGAGTCTGCTGTCGGATTATCACAGTGTGGAGTCTGCTGTCGGATTATCACAGTGTGGAGTCTGCTGTTGGAGTATCACAGTGTGGAGTCTGCTGTCGGAGTATCACAGTGTGGAGTCTGCTGTTGGAGTATCACAGTGTGGAGTCTGCTGTCGGAGTATCGCAGTGTGGAGTCTGCTGTCGGAGTATCACAGTGTCGAGTCTGCTGTCGGATTATCACAGTGTGGAGTCTGCTGTTGGAGTATCACAGTGTGGAGTCTGCTGTTGGAGTATCACAGTGTGGAGTCTGCTGTCGGAGTATCACAGTGTGGAGTCTGCTGTTGGAGTATCACAGTGTGGAGTCTGCTGTTGGAGTATCACAGTGTGGAGTCTGCTGTCGGAGTATCACAGTGTGGAGTCTGCTGTTGGAGTATCACAGTGTGGAGTCTGCTGTTGGAGTATCACAGTGTGGAGTCTGCTGTCGGAGTATCACAGTGTGGAGTCTGCTGTCGGATTATCGCAGTGTGGAGTCTGCTGTCGGAGTATCACAGTGTGGAGTCTGCTGTCGGAGTATTACAGTGTGGAGTCTGCTGTCGGAGTATCACAGTGTGGAGTCTGCTGTCGGAGTATCACAGTGTGGAGTCTGCTGTCGGATTATCACAGTGTGGAGTCTGCTGTCGGAGTATCACAGTGTGGAGTCTGCTGTCGGAGTATCACAGTGTGGAGTCTGCTGTCGGAGTATCACAGTGTGGAGTCTGCTGTCGGAGTATTACAGTGTGGAGTCTGCTGTCGGAGTATCACAGTGTGGAGTCTGCTGTCGGAGTATCACAGTGGGAGTCTGCTGTCGGAGTATCACAGTGTGGTCTGCTGTCATATATCACAGTGTGGAGTCTGCTGTCGGAGTATCACAGTGTGAGTCTGCTGTCGGATATCACAGTGTGGAGTCTGCTGTCGGAGTATCACAGTGTGAGTTGCTGTCGGATTATCACAGTGTGGAGTCTGCTGTTGGAGTATCACAGTGTGGAGTCTGCTGTCGGAGTATCACAGTGTGGAGTCTGCTGTCAGATTATCACAGTGTGGAGTCTGCTGTTGGAGTATCACAGTGTGGAGTCTGCTGTCGGAGTATCACAGTGTGGAGTCTGCTGTCGGAGTATCACAGTGTGGAGTCTGCTGTCGGAGTATCACAGTGTGGAGTCTGCTGTCGGAGTATCACAGTGTGGAGTCTGCTGTCGGAGTATCACAGTGTGGAGTCTGCTGTTGGAGTATCACAGTGTGGAGTCTGCTGTCGGATTATCACAGTGTGGAGTCTGCTTTTGGAGTATCACAGTGTGGAGACTGCTGTCGGAGTATCACAGTGTCGAGTCTGCTGTTGGAGTCTGCTGTTGGAGTATCACAGTGTGGAGTCTGCTGTTGAGTATCACAGTGTGGAGTCTGCTTCGGAGTATCACAGTGTGGAGTCTGCTGTCGGATTCACAGTGTGGAGTCTGCTGTTGGAGTATCACAGTGTGAGTCTGCTGTTGGAGTATCACAGTGTGGTCTGCTGTCGGAATCACAGTGTGGACTGCTCGGAGTATCACAGTGAGTCTGCTGTCGGATTATCACAGTGTGGAGTCTGCTGTCGGATATCACAGTGTGGAGTCTGCTGTGGAGTATCACAGTGTGGAGTCTGCTGTCGGAGTATCACAGTGTGGAGTCTGCTGTTGGAGTATCACAGTGTGGAGTCTGCTGTCGGATATCGCAGTGTGAGTCTGCTGTCGGAGTATCACAGTGTGAGTCTGCTGTCGGATATCACAGTGTGGAGTCTGCTGTTGGAGTATCACAGTGTGGAGTCTGCTGTTGGAGTATCACAGTGTGGAGTCTGCTGTCGGAGTATCACAGTGTGGAGTCTGCTGTCGGAGTATCACAGTGTCGAGTCTGCTGTCGGATTATCACAGTGTGGAGTCTGCTGTCGGATATCACAGTGTGGAGTCTGCTGTGGAGTATCACAGTGTGGAGTCTGCTGTCGAGTATCACAGTGTGGAGTCTGCTGTCGGAGTATCACAGTGTGGATCTGCTGTCGGAGTATCACAGTGTGGAGTCTGCTGTTGGAGTATCACAGTGTGGAGTCTGCTGTCGAAGTATCACAGTGTGGAGTCTGCTGTCGGAGTATCGCAGTGTCGATTCTGCTGTCGAAGTATCACAGTGTGGAGTCTGCTGTCGGAGTATCACAGTGTGGAGTCTGCTGTCGGAGTATCACAGTGTCGAGTCTGCTGTCGGAGTATCACAGTGTGGAGTCTGCTGTTGGAGTATCACAGTGTGGAGTCTGCTGTTGGAGTATCACAGTGTGGAGTCTGCTGTCGGAGTATCGCAGTGTGGAGTCTGCTGTTGGAGTATCACAGTGTGGAGTCTGCTGTCGGAGTATCGCAGTGTGGAGTCTGCTGTCGGAGTATCACAGTGTGGAGTCTGCTGTTGGAGTATCACAGTGTGGAGTCTGCTGTCGGAGTATCACAGTGTGGAGTCTGCTGTTGGAGTATCACAGTGTGGAGTCTGCTGTCGGAGTATCACAGTGTGGAGTCTGCTGTTGGAGTATCACAGTGTGGAGTCTGCTGTCGGAGTATCGCAGTGTGGAGTCTGCTGTCGGAGTATCACAGTGTGGAGTCTGCTGTTGGAGTATCACAGTGTGGAGTCTGCTGTCGGAGTATCACAGTGTGGAGTCTGCTGTCGGAGTATCACAGTGTGGAGTCTGCTGTCGGAGTATCACAGTGTGGAGTCTGCTGTTGGAGTATCACAGTGTGGAGTCTGCTGTCGGAGTATCACAGTGTGGAGTCTGCTGTTGGAGTATCACAGTGTGGAGTCTGCTGTTGGAGTATCACAGTGTGGAGTCTGCTGTTGGAGTATCACAGTGTGGAGTCTGCTGTCGGAGTATCACAGTGTGGAGTCTGCTGTTGGAGTATCACAGTGTGGAGTCTGCTGTCGGAGTATCACAGTGTGGAGTCTGCTGTCGGATATCACAGTGTGAGTCTGCTGTCGGAGTATCACAGTGTGGAGTCTGCTGTTGGATATCACAGTGTGGAGTCTGCTGTCGGAGTATCACTGTGGAGTCTGCTGTCGGAGTATCACAGTGTGGATCTGCTGTCGGAGTATCACAGTGTGGAGTCTGCTGTTGGAGTATCACAGTGTGGAGTCTGCTGTTGGAGTATCACAGTGTGGAGTCTGCTGTCGGAGTATCACAGTGTGAGTCTGCTGTCGGAGTATCACAGTGTGAGTCTGCTGTCGGATCACAGTGTGGAGTCTGCTGTCGGAGTATCACAGTGTGGAGTCTGCTGTTGGATATCACAGTGTGGAGTCTGCTGTCGGAGTATCACAGTGTGGAGTCTGCTGTTGGAGTATCACAGTGTGGAGTCTGCTGTTGGAGTATCACAGTGTGGAGTCTGCAGTCGGAGTATCACAGTGTGGAGTCTGCTGTCGGAGTATCACAGTGTGGAGTCTGCTGTCGGAGTATCACAGTGTGGAGTCTGCTGTTGGAGTATCACAGTGTGGAGTCTGCTGTCGGAGTATCACAGTGTGGAGTCTGCTGTCAGATTATCACAGTGTGGAGTCTGCTGTTGGAGTATCACAGTGTGGAGTCTGCTGTTGGAGTATCACAGTGTGGAGTCTGCTGTCGGAGTATCGCAGTGTGGAGTCTGCTGTCGGATATCACAGTGGGAGTCTGCTGTCGGAGTATCACAGTGTGGAGTCTGCTGTTGGAGTATCACAGTGTGGAGTCTGCTGTCGGATTATCGCAGTGTGGAGTCTGCTGTTGGAGTATCACAGTGTGGAGTCTGCTGTCGGAGTATCACAGTGTGGAGTCTGCTGTCGGATATCACAGTGTGGAGTCTGCTGTCGGAGTATCACAGTGTGAGTCTGCTGTCGGAGTATCACAGTGTGGAGTCTGCTGTTGGAGTATCACAGTGTGGAGTCTGCTGTCGGAGTATCACAGTGTGGAGTCTGCTGTCGGGTATCACAGTGTGGAGTCTGCTGTGGAGTATCACAGTGTGGAGTCTGCTGTCGGAGTATCACAGTGTGGAGTCTGCTGTCGGAGTATCACAGTGTGGAGTCTGCTGTTGGAGTATCACAGTGTGGAGTCTGCTGTCGGAGTATCACAGTGTGGAGTCTGCTGTCGGAGTATCGCAGTGTGGAGTCTGCTGTCGGAGTATCACAGTGTGGAGTCTGCTGTCGGAGTATCACAGTGTGGAGTCTGCTGTCGGAGTATCACAGTGTGGAGTCTGCTGTTGGAGTATCACAGTGTGGAGTCTGCTGTCGGATTATCACAGTGTGGAGTCTGCTGTTGGAGTATCACAGTGTAGTCTGCTGTCGGAGTATCACAGTGTGGAGTCTGCTGTCGGAGTATCACAGTGTGAGTCTGCTGTCGGAGTATCACAGTGTGGAGTCTGCTGTCGGAGTATCACAGTGTGGGTCTGCTGTCGGAGTATCACAGTGTGGAGTGCTGTCGGAGTATCACAGTGTGGAGTCTGCTGTCGGAGTATCACAGTGTGGAGTCTGCTGTTGGAGTATCACAGTGTGGAGTCTGCTGTCGGATTCACAGTGTGGAGTCTGCTGTTGGAGTATCACAGTGTGAGTCTGCTGTCGGATTATCACAGTGTGGAGTCTGCTGCGGAGTATCACAGTGTGGAGTCTGCTGTTGGAGTATCACAGTGTGGAGTCTGCTGTCGGAGTATCACAGTGTGGAGTCTGCTGTTGGAGTATCACAGTGTGGAGTCTGCTGTCGGAGTATCACAGTGTCGATTCTGCTGTCGGAGTATCACAGTGTCGAGTCTGCTGTCGGATTATCACAGTGTGGAGTCTGCTGTTGGAGTATCACAGTGTGGAGTCTGCTGTCGGAGTATCACAGTGTGGAGTCTGCTGTCGGAGTATCGCAGTGTGGAGTCTGCTGTTGGAGTATCACAGTGTGGAGTCTGCTGTTGGAGTATCACAGTGTGGAGTCTGCTGTCGGAGTATCACAGTGTGGAGTCTGCTGTTGGAGTATCACAGTGTGGAGTCTGCTGTCGGAGTATCACAGTGTGGAGTCTGCTGTCGGAGTATCACAGTGTGGAGTCTGCTGTCGGAGTATTACAGTGTGGAGTCTGCTGTCGGAGTATCACAGTGTGGAGTCTGCTGTCGGAGTATCACAGTGTGGAGTCTGCTGTCGGATATCACAGTGTGGAGTCTGCTGTCGGAGTATCACAGTGTGGAGTCTGCTGTCGGAGTATCATCGCAGTGTGGAGTCTGCTGTCGGAGTATCACAGTGTGGAGTCTGCTGTCGGAGTATCACAGTGTGGAGTCTGCTGTCGGAGTATCACAGTGTGGAGTCTGCTGTCGGAGTATCACAGTGTGGAGTCTGCTGTCGGAGTATCACAGTGTGGAGTCTGCTGTCGGAGTATCACAGTGTGGAGTCTGCTGTCGGAGTATCACAGTGTGGAGTCTGCTGTCAGTATCACAGTGTGGAGTCTGCTGTCGGAGTATCACAGTGTGGAGTCTGCTGTCGGAGTATCAGTGTGGAGTCTGCTGTCGGAGTATCACAGTGTGGAGTCTGCTGTTGGATATCACAGGTGGAGTCTGCTGTTGGAGTATCACAGTGTGGAGTCTGCTGTCGGAGTATCACAGTGTGGAGTCTGCTGTCAGTATCACAGTGTGGAGTCTGCTGTTGGTATCACAGTGTGGAGTCTGCTGTTGGAGTATCACAGTGTGGAGTCTGCTGTCGGAGTATCACAGTGTGGAGTCTGCTCGGAGTATCACAGTGTCGAGTCTGCTGTCGGAGTATCACAGTGTGGAGTCTGCTGTCGGAGTATCACAGTGTGGAGTCTGCTGTTGGAGTATCACAGTGTGGAGTCTGCTGTCGGAGTATCACAGTGTGGAGTCTGCTGTCGGAGTATCACAGTGTGGAGTCTGCTGTCGGAGTATCACAGTGTCGAGTGTGAGTCTGCTGTTGGAGTATCACAGTGTGGAGTCTGCTGTTGGAGTATCACAGTGTGGAGTCTGCTGTTGGAGTCACAGTGTGGAGTCTGCTGTCGGAGTATCACAGTGTGGAGTCTGCTGTCGAGTATCACAGTGTGGAGTCTGCTGTTGGAGTATCACAGTGTGGAGTCTGCTGTCGGAATCACAGTGTGGAGTCTGCTGTCGGAGTATCACAGTGTGAGTCTGCTGTCGGATCACAGTGTGGAGTCTGCTGTCGGAGTATCACAGTGTGGAGTCTGCTGTGGAGTATCACAGTGTGGAGTCTGCTGTCGGAGTATCACAGTGTGGAGTCTGCTGTTGGAGTATCACAGTGTGGAGTCTGCTGTCGGAGTATCACAGTGTGGAGTCTGCTGTCGGAGTATCACAGTGTGAGTCTGCTGTCGGATATCACAGTGTGGAGTCTGCTGTCGGAGTATCACAGTGTGGAGTCTGCTGTTGGAGTATCACAGTGTGGAGTCTGCTGTCGGAGTATCACAGTGTGGAGTCTGCTGTCGGAGTATCACAGTGTGGAGTCTGCTGTCGGAGTATCACAGTGTGGAGTCTGCTGCGGATATCACAGTGTGGAGTCTTGTTGGAGTATCACAGTGTGGAGTCTGCTGTTAGTATCACAGTGTGGAGTCTGCTGTCGGAGTATCACAGTGTGATCTGCTGTCGGATTATCACAGTGTGGAGTCTGCTGTTGGAGTATCACAGTGTGGAGTCTGCTGTTGGAGTATCACAGTGTGGAGTCTGCTGTCGGAGTATCGCAGTGTGGAGTCTGCTGTCGAGTATCACAGTGTGGA
The DNA here is from genome assembly GCF_015708825.2 of Lethenteron reissneri. NCBI lineage: Eukaryota > Metazoa > Chordata > Hyperoartia > Petromyzontiformes > Petromyzontidae > Lethenteron > Lethenteron reissneri. The sequence goes on from NC_083791.1 coordinate 480,512, forward strand.
GTCTGCTGTCGGAGTATCACAGTGTGGAGTCTGCTGTCGGAGTATCACAGTGTGGAGTCTGCTGTCGGAGTATCACAGTGTGGAGTCTGCTGTTGGAGTATCACAGTGTGGAGTCTGCTGTTGGAGTATCACAGTGTGGAGTCTGCTGTCGGAGTATCGCAGTGTGGGTCTGCTGTTGGAGTATCACAGTGTGGAGTCTGCTGTCGGAGTATCACAGTGTGGAGTCTGCTGTCGGAGTATCACAGTGTGGAGTCTGCTGTTGGAGTATCACAGTGTGGAGTCTGCTGTCGGAGTATCACAGTGTGGAGTCTGCTGTCGGAGTATCACAGTGTGGAGTCTGCTGTCGGAGTATCACAGTGTGGAGTCTGCTGTTGGAGTATCACAGTGTGGAGTCTGCTGTCGGAGTATCGCAGTGTGGAGTCTGCTGTTGGAGTATCACAGTGTGGAGTCTGCTGTCGGAGTATCACAGTGTGGAGTCTGCTGTCGGAGTATCACAGTGTGGAGTCTGCTGTTGGAGTATCACAGTGTGGAGTCTGCTGTCGGAGTATCACAGTGTGGAGTCTGCTGTTGGAGTATCACAGTGTGGAGTCTGCTGTCGGAGTATCACAGTGTGGAGTCTGCTGTTGGAGTATCACAGTGTGGAGTCTGCTGTTGGAGTATCACAGTGTGGAGTCTGCTGTCGGAGTATCACAGTGTGGAGTCTGCTGTTGGAGTATCACAGTGTGGAGTCTGCTGTTGGAGTATCACAGTGTGGAGTCTGCTGTCGGATATCACAGTGTGGAGTCTGCTGTCGGATATCACAGTGTGGAGTCTGCTGTCGGAGTATCACAGTGTGGAGTCTGCTGTTGGAGTATCACAGTGTGGAGTCTGCTGTCGGAGTATCGCATGTGGAGTCTGCTGTTGGAGTATCACAGTGTGGAGTCTGCTGTCGGTATCACAGTGTGGAGTCTGCTGTTGGAGTATCACAGTGTGGAGTCTGCTGTCGGAGTATCACAGTGTGGAGTCTGCTGTCGGAGTATCACAGTGTGGATCTGCTGTCGGAGTATCACAGTGTGAGTCTGCTGTCGGATATCACAGTGTGGAGTCTGCTGTGGAGTATCACAGTGTGGAGTCTGCTGTTGGAGTATCACAGTGTGGAGTCTGCTGTCGGAGTATCACAGTGTGGAGTCTGCTGTTGGAGTATCACAGTGTGGAGTCTGCTGTTGGAGTATCACAGTGTCGAGTCTGCTGTCGGAGTATCACAGTGTGGAGTCTGCTGTCGGAGTATCACAGTGTCGAGTCTGCTGTCGGAGTATCACAGTGTGGAGTCTGCTGTCGGAGTATCACAGTGTGGAGTCTGCTGTCGGAGTATCACAGTGTGGAGTCTGCTGTGGAGTATCACAGTGTGGAGTCTGCTGTCGGAGTATCACAGTGTGGAGTCTGCTGTTGGAGTATCACAGTGTGAGTCTGCTGTCGGAGTATCACAGTGTGGAGTCTGCTGTCGGAGTATCACAGTGTGGATCTGCTGTCGGAGTATCACAGTGTGAGTCTGCTGTCGGATTCACAGTGTGGAGTCTGCTGTCGGAGTATCACAGTGTGGAGTCTGCTGTTGGAGTATCACAGTGTGGAGTCTGCTGTCGGAGTATCACAGTGTGGAGTCTGCTGTCGGAGTATCACAGTGTGGAGTCTGCTGTCGGAGTATCACAGTGTGGAGTCTGCTGTCGGAGTTCCAGTGTGGAGTCTGCTGTCGGAGTATCACAGTGTGGAGTCTGCTGTCGGAGTATCACAGTGTGGAGTCTGCTGTCGGATTATCACAGTGTGGAGTCTGCTGTCGGAGTATCGCAGTGTGGAGTCTGCTGTCGGATATCACAGTGTGGAGTCTGCTGTTGGAGTATCACAGTGTGGAGTCTGCTGTCGGAGTATCACAGTGTGGAGTCTGCTGTCGGAGTATCACAGTGTGGAGTCTGCTGTCGGAGTATCACAGTGTGGAGTCTGCTGTCGGATATCACAGTGGGAGTCTGCTGTTGGAGTATCACAGTGTCGAGTCTGCTGTCGGAGTATCACAGTGTGGAGTCTGCTGTCGGAGTATCACAGTGTGGAGTCTGCTGTCGGAGTATCACAGTGTGGAGTCTGCTGTTGGAGTATCACAGTGTGGAGTCTGCTGTCGGAGTATCACAGTGTGGAGTCTGCTGTCGGATTATCACAGTGTGGAGTCTGCTGTTGGAGTATCACAGTGTGGAGTCTGCTGTTCGGAGTATCACAGTGTGGAGTCTGCTGTCGGAGTATCACAGTGTGGAGTCTGCTGTCGGAGTATCACAGTGTGGAGTCTGCTGTCGGAGTATCACAGTGTGGAGTCTGCTGTCGGAGTATCACAGTGTGGAGTCTGCTGTCGGATATCACAGTGTGGAGTCTGCTGTCGGATATCAGTGTGGAGTCTGCTGTCGGAGTATCACAGTGTGGAGTCTGTGTCGGATATCACAGTGTGGAGTCTGCTGTTGGAGTATCACAGTGTGGAGTCTGCTGTCGGTATCACAGTGTGGATCTGCTGTCGGAGTATCACAGTGTGGAGTCTGCTGTTGGAGTATCACAGTGTGGAGTCTGCTGTTGGAGTATCACAGTGGTGGAGTCTGCTGTCGGAGTATCACAGTGTGGAGTCTGCTGTCGGAGTATCACAGTGTGAGTCTGCTGTCGGAGTATCACAGTGTGGAGTCTGCTGTCGGAGTATCACAGTGTGGAGTCTGCTGTTGGAGTATCACAGTGTGGAGTCTGCTGTCGGATATCACAGTGTGGAGTCTGCTGTTGGAGTACAGTGTGGAGTCTGCTGTCGGAGTATCACAGGTGAGTCTGCTGTGGAGTCTGCTGTTGAGTATCACAGTGGGGAGTCTGCTGTTGGAGTATCACAGTGTGGAGTCTGCTGTGGAGTATCACAGTGTGGAGTCTGCTGTCGGATATCACAGTGTGGAGTCTGCTGTTGGAGGATCACAGTGTGAGTCTGCTGTTGGAGTATCACAGTGTGGAGTCTGCTGTCGGAGTATCACAGTGTGGATCTGCTGTCGGAGTATCACAGTGTAGTCTGCTGTCGGATATCACAGTGTGGAGTCTGCTGTGGAGTATCACAGTGTGGAGTCTGCTGTTGGAGTATCACAGTGTGGAGTCTGCTGTCGGAGTATCACAGTGTGGAGTCTGCTGTCGATATCACGTGTGGAGTCTGCTGTTGGAGTATCACAGTGTGGAGTCTGCTGTTGGAGTATCACAGTGTGGAGTCTGCTGTCGGAGTATCGCAGTGTGGAGTCTGCTGTCGGAGTATCACAGTGTGGAGTCTGCTGTCGGAGTATCACAGTGTGGAGTCTGCTGTCGGAGTATCACAGTGTGGAGTCTGCTGTTGGAGTATCACAGTGTGGAGTCTGCTGTCGGATTATCACAGTGTGGAGTCTGCTCTTGGAGTATCACAGTGTGGAGACTGCTGTCGGAGTATCACAGTGTCGAGTGTGAGTCTGCTGTTGGAGTATCACAGTGTGGAGTCTGCTGTTGGAGTATCACAGTGTGGAGTCTGCTGTTGGAGTATCACAGTGTGGAGTCTGCTGTCGGATATCACAGTGTGGAGTCTGCTGTGGAGTATCACAGTGTGGAGTCTGCGTTGGAGTATCACAGTGTGGAGTCTGCTGTCGGAATCACAGTGTGGAGTCTGCTGTCGGAGTATCACAGTGTGAGTCTGCTGTCGGATTATCACAGTGTGGAGTCTGCTGTCGGATATCACAGTGTGGAGTCTGCTGTTGGAGTATCACAGTGTGGAGTCTGCTGTCGGAGTATCCAGTGTGGAGTCTGCTGTTGGAGTATCACAGTGTGGAGTCTGCTGTCGGAGTATCGCAGTGTGAGTCTGCTGTCGGAGTATCACAGTGTGGAGTCTGCTGTCGGATATCACAGTGTGGAGTCTGCTGTTGGAGTATCACAGTGTGGAGTCTGCTGTCGGAGTATCACAGTGTGGACTGCTGTCGGAGTATCACAGTGTGGATCTGCTGTCGGAGTATCACAGTGTCGAGTCTGCTGTCGGATTATCACAGTGTGGAGTCTGCTGACGGAGTATCACAGTGTGAGTCTGCTGTGGAGTATCACAGTGTGGAGTCTGCTGTCGAGTATCACAGTGTGGAGTCTGCTGTCGGAGTATCACATGTGTCTGCTGTCGGAGTATCACAGTGTGGAGTCTGCTGTTGGAGTATCACAGTGTGGAGTCTGCTGTCGAGTATCACAGTGTGGAGTCTGCTGTCGGAGTATCACAGTGTGAGTCTGCTGTGAGTATCACAGTGTGGAGTCTGCTGTCGAGTATCACAGTGTGGAGTCTGCTGTCGGAGTATCACAGTGTCGACTGCTGTCGGAGTATCACAGTGTGGAGTCTGCTGTTGGAGTATCACAGTGTGGAGTCTGCTGTTGGAGTATCACAGTGTGGAGTCTGCTGTCGAGTATCGCAGTGTGAGTCTGCTGTTGGAGTATCACAGTGTGGAGTCTGCTGTCGGAGTATCGCAGTGTGAGTCTGCTGTCGAGTATCACAGTGTGGAGTCTGCTGTTGGAGTATCACAGTGTGGAGTCTGCTGTCGGAGTATCACAGTGTGGAGTCTGCTGTTGGAGTATCACAGTGTGGAGTCTGCTGTCGGAGTATCAGTGTGGAGTCTGCTGTTGGAGTATCACAGTGTGGAGTCTGCTGTCGGAGTATCGCAGTGTGGAGTCTGCTGTTGGAGTATCACAGTGTGGAGTCTGCTGTCGGAGTATCGCAGTGTGGGTCGTTGGAGTATCACAGTGTGGAGTCTGCTGTTGGAGTATCACAGTGTGGAGTCTGCTGTCGGAGTATCACAGTGTGGAGTCTGCTGTTGGAGTATCACAGTGTGGAGTCTGCTGTCGGAGTATCACAGTGTGGAGTCTGCTGTCAGATTATCACAGTGTGGAGTCTGCTGTTGGAGTATCACAGTGTGGAGTCTGCTGTTGGAGTATCACAGTGTGGAGTCTGCTGTCGGAGTATCGCAGTGTGGAGTCTGCTATCGGAGTATCACAGTGTGGAGTCTGCTGTGGAGTATCACAGTGTGGAGTCTGCTGTCGGAGTTATCACAGTGTGGAGTCTGCTGTCGGATATCACAGTGTGGAGTCTGCTGTCGGAGTATCGCAGTGTGGATTCGCTGTGGAGTATCACAGTGTGAGTCTGCTGTCGGAGTATCGCAGTGTGGAGTCTGCTGTTGGAGTATCACAGTGTGGAGTCTGCTGTCGGAGTATCGCAGTGTGGAGTCTGCTGTCGGAGTTATCACAGTGAGGAGTCGCTGTTGGAGTATCACAGTGTGAGTCTGCTGTCGGAGTATCACAGTGTGGAGTCTGCTGTCGGAGTATCACAGTGTGGAGTCTGCTGTCGAGTATCGCAGTGTGGAGTCTGCTGTTGGAGTATCACAGTGTGGAGTCTGCTGTCGGATTATCACAGTGTGGAGTCTGCTGTTGGAGTATCACAGTGTGGAGTCTGCTGTCGGAGTATCGCAGTGTGGAGTCTGCTGTTGGAGTATCACAGTGTGGAGTCTGCTGTTGGAGTATCACAGTGTGGAGTCTGCTGTCGGAGTATCACAGTGTGGAGTCTGCTGTCGGAGTATCACAGTGTCGAGTCTGCTATCGGAGTATCACAGTGTCGATTCTGCTGTCGGAGTATCACAGTGTCGAGTCTGCTGTCGGATTATCACAGTGGAGTCTGCTGTGGAGTATCACAGTGTGGAGTCTGCTGTCGGAGTATCACAGTGTGGAGTCTGCTGTCGGATTATCGCAGTGTGGAGTCTGCTGTGGAGTATCACAGTGTGGAGTCTGCTGTCGGAGTATCACAGTGTGGAGTCTGCTGTCGGATATCGCAGTGTGGAGTCTGCTGTTGGAGTATCACAGTGTGGAGTCTGCTGTCGGAGTATCACAGTGTGGAGTCTGCTGTCGGATATCACAGTGTGGAGTCTGCTCGGATTATCGCAGTGTGGAGTCTGCTGTCGGATTATCCAGTGTGGAGTCTGCTGTTGGAGTATCACAGTGTGAGTCTGTCGGAGTATCGCAGTGTGGAGTCTGCTGTCGGAGTATCACAGTGTGGAGTCTGCTGTCGGAGTATCGCAGTGTGGAGTCTGCTGTCGGATTATCACAGTGGGAGTCTGCTGTTGGAGTATCACAGTGTGAGTCTGCTGTCGGAGTATCACAGTGGAGTCTGCTGTCGGAGTATCACAGTGTGGAGTCTGCTGTCGGATTCACAGTGTGGAGTCTGCTGTCGGAGTATCACAGTGTGGGAGTCTGCTGTCGGAGTATCACAGTGTGAGTCTGCTGTTGGAGTATCACAGTGTCGAGTCTGCTGTCAGAGTATCACAGTGTGGAGTCTGCTGTCGGATTATCGCAGTGTAGAATCTGCTGTCGGTTATCACAGTGTGGAGTCTGCTGTCGGAGTATCACAGTGTCATTCTGTGTCGGAGTTATCACAGTGGAGTCTGCTGTTGGATCACAGTGTGGAGTCTGCGTCGGAGTATCACAGTGTGGAGTCTGCTGTCAGATATCACAGTGTGGTCTGCTGTTGGAGTATCACAGTGTGGAGTCGCTGTTGGAGTCACAGTGTGGATTGCTGTCGAGTCGCAGTGTGGAGTCTGCTATCGGAGTATCACAGTGCGGAGTCTGCTGTCGGAGTATCAAGTGTGGATCTGCTGTCGGATATCACAGTGAGGAGTCTGCTGTTGGAGTATCGCAGTGTGGAGTCTGCTGTCGGATTATCGCAGTGTGGAGTCTTCTGCTGTTGGAGTATCACAGTGTCGAGTCTGCTGTCGGAGTATCCAGTGTGGAGTCTGCTGTTGGAGTATCGCAGTGTGGAGTCTGCTGTTGGAGTATCACAGTGTGGAGTCTGCTGTCGAGTATCACAGTGAGGAGTCTGCTGTTGAGTATCACAGTGTGAGTCTGCTGTCGGAGTATCACAGGAGGAGTCTGCTGTCGGATATCAGTGTAGGTCTGCTGT
>NC_083791.1:487984-682984 GCF_015708825.2 Lethenteron reissneri
GTGCCAACCCCAAAGCTTTGCACCGCAACATACGACCGCAAACTCTTGCCGAAGGACGAGTAGCCACTGTGAACGTGGATGAGAGGAGACCGACGTCATTTTATTATCGATGACGCCATTTCTCAATCCACTGCTGGATGACGGCCTCCCTCCACCACGTCGTGTCCGCCGTCTTCTTTGATGAAGTTTATTTAGGCGGCTGGCCGGGATTGGGCACAAGTTAGCCCACGTTTTCACTCAGGCGACTGGAGAGTCACGCGGGATGTTTGGCCACTCGTGGACGTGCGACGATGCCATGGCACGTCGCGGCAGCGCTGTGGTTCGCGCGCTGCGCTCCGAACCCGGCGATCCGAGTTCGGTGCCTTGCCACGGCTGACATCGATGGCGAGTGATATCTCCGAACCGGCCCTGGGTTAGCGTAGGTCGACTCAGCCGTCAATGAGTACTGCACTTGGAGCCACGGCCGCCGACACTTTGAGGTAAGACAGACCCCCCCCCTCTCCCCCCTTGATGAACCGCGAGGCCACGCGTGGCATTCAGCCTCGGCCCTGCGGGGCCCTCTGGGCGCCCCTGCCGGCGTCACGACCCACGGGCCTGCGGGGAGGACTGCGCTGTGTCGCCGGGCCCCTGGACGATCTCGCGCGCCTCTCACCAGCATCATCGACAGCCATGGTCAATCCGCTGCTGCTGGATGAAGGCCTGTCTCTCACGCCGGCACGCTCTCCCGACAGCCTGAGACGATGGAGCGGTGCGCCACGAGGGGCGCCACGGACGTGCAGAGCGAGCCGAGCCGGGCAGCAGCGACAGCTCCCGCGGCTCCGAGGATCGTGAGCGCCGCCTGCAGCGAGTCCCGAGTAACGAGTCCTAAGTAACATGTACTGAGTACTGAGTTACGAGTAACACGTACTGAGGACCCAATAACGAGTACCGAGTACCACGTACCGAGTACCACGTACCGAGTAGCGAGTACCAAGTTTTGAGTTCTCGCCACCCTCCCGAGTGGCGGGGACGCTGTGGCTCTGCGCTCACTTGGAGGCGTTGCCGCTGGACTGGTCAGAGCCACGGTGGCTAGGAGATGTTAACTACCTCGCCTGTCATCATCACGGTGGCTAGGAGATGTTAACTACCTCGCCTGTCGCCATCAAGGTGGATAGGAGATGTTAACTACCTCGCCTGTCGTCATCACGGTGGCTAGGAGATGTTAACTATCTCGCCTGCTATCATAACGGTGGCTAGGAGATGTTAATACCTCTCCTGTTATCATAAATGTGACTAGGAGATGTTAACTACATCGCCTGTCATCATCACGGTGACTAGGAGATGTTGACTACTTCGCTTTTCATCGTCACGGTGACTAGGAGATGTTAACTACCTCGCCTGTCATCACTTTGACTAGGAGATGTTAACTACCTCGCCTGTCATCACGGTGGCTAGGTCATATTGACTAACTCGCCTGACATCATCACGGTGGCTAGGATATGTTAACTACCTCGCCTGTTATCATCACCGGTGACTAGGAGATGTTAACTACCTTGCCTGTCATCATCACTGTGACCAGGAAATGTTAACTCCCTCGCCTGTTATAATCACGGTGGCTAGGAGATGTTAACTACCTCACCTGTTATCATCACTGTGACTAGGAGATGTTAACTACCTCGTCTGTTCGTCATCACTGTGGCTAGGAGATGTAACTACCTCGCCTGTCATCATCACTGTGACCAGGAGATGTTGACTACCTCGCCTGTCATCATCACGGTGGCTAGGAGATGTTAACTACCTCGCTTGTTATCATCAATGTGACTAGGAGATGTTGACTACCTCGCCTGTTATCATCATGGTGGCTAGGAGATGTTGACTACCTCGCCTGTCATCATCATGGTGGCTAGGAGATGTTAACTACCTCGCCTGTCATCATCACGGTGGCTAGGAGATGTTGACTACCTCGCCTGTTATCATCACTGTGACTAGAATATGTTAACTACCTCGCCTGTCATCATCACTGTGACCAGGAGATGTTAACTTCCTCACCTGTTATCATCACTGTGAATAGGAGATGTTAACTACCTCGTCTGTTATCATCACTGTGACCAGGAGATGTTGACTACCTCGCCTGTCATCATCACGGTGGCTAGGAGATGTTAACTACCTCGCCTGTCATCATCACTGTTACCAGGAGATGTTAACTACCTCGCCTGTTATCATCACTGTGACTAGGATATGTTGACTACCTCGCCTGTCGTCATCACGGTGGCTAGGAGATGTTAACTACCCTCGCCTGTTATCATCACTGTGACTAGGAGATGTTAACTACCTTGCCTGTCATCATCACTGTGACCAGGAAATGTTAACTCCCTCGCCTGTTATCATCACTGTGACTAGGAGATGTTAACTACCTCACCTGTTATCATCACTGTGACTAGGAGATGTTAACTACCTCGTCTGTTGTCATCACTGTGGCTAGGAGATGTTAACTATCTCGCCTGTCATCATCACTGTGACCAGGCGATGTTGACTACCTCGCCTGTCATCATCACGGTGGCTAGGAGATGTTAACTACCTCGCCTGTCATCACGGTGGCTAGGAGATGTTAACTACCTCGCCTGTCATCATCACGGTGGCTAGGAGATGTTGACTACCTCGCCTGTCATCATCACGGTGGCTAGGAGATGTTAACTACCTCGCCTGTCATCACCACGGAGGCTAGGAGATGTTAACTACCTCGCCTGTTATCATCACTGTGACTAGGAGATGTTAACTACCTCGCCTGTCGTCATCACGGTGGCTAGGAGATGTTAACTACCTCGCCTGTCATCATCACGGTGGCTAGGAGATGGTAACTACCTCGCCTGTCATCACCACGGTGGCTAGGAGATGTTGACTACCTCGCCTGTCATCACGGTGGCTAGGAGATGTTAACTACCTCGCCTGTTATCACGGTGACTAGGAGATGTTAACTACCTCTCCTGTCATCATCACGGTGGCTAGGAGATGTTGCCTACCTCGCCTGTCATCATCACGGTGGCTAGGAGATGTTAACTATCTCGCCTGTCATCACCACGGTGGCTAGGAGATGTTAACTACCTCACCTGTTATCATCACTGTGACTAGGAGATGTTCACTACCTCGCCTGTCGTCATCACGGTGGCTAGGAGATGTTAACTACCTCGCCTGTCATCACGGTGACTAGGAGATGTTAACTACCTCGCCTGTTACCATCACGGTGACTAGGATATGTTAACTACCTCGCCTGTCATTATGGTGGCTAGGAGATGTTGATTACCTCGCCTGTCATCATCACGGTGGCTAGGAGATGTTAACTACCTTGCCTGTCATCATCACGGTGGCTAGGAGATGTTAACTAACTCGCCTGTCATCATCATTGTGATTAGGAGATGTTAACTACCTCGCCTGTCATCATCACGGTGGCCAGGAGATGTTAACTACCTCGCCTGTTATCATCACTGTGACTAGGAGATGTTAACTACCTCGCCTGTCGTCATCACGGTGGCTAGGAGATGTTAACTACCTCACCTGTTATCATCACCGTGACTAGGAGATGTTAACTAGCTCGCCTTTTATCATCACGGTGGCTAGGAGATGTTAACTACCTCGCCTGTCGTCATCACGGTAGCTAGGAGATGTTAACTACCTCGCCTGTCATCATCACGGTGGCTAGATGTTAACTACCTCGCCTGTCATCGTTATGGTGGCTAGGAGATGTTAACTACCTCGCCTGTCGTCATCACGGTGGCTAGGAGATGTTAACTACCTAGCCTGTCATCATCACGGTAGCTAGGAGATGTTAACTACCTCGCCTGTATCATCACGGTGGCTAGGAGATGTTAACTACCTCGCCTGTCGTCATCACGGTGGCTAGGAGATGTTAACTACCTTTCCTGTTATCATAAATGTGACTAGGAGATGTTAACTAGCTCGCCTGTTATCATCACTGTGACTAGAAGATGTTGACTACCTCGCCTGTCATCATCACTGTGACTAGAAGATGTTAACTACCTCGCCTGTCGCCATCAAGGTGGATAGGAGATGTTAACTACCTCGCCTGTCGTCATCACGGTGGCTAGGAGATGTTAACTATCTCGCCTGCTATCATAACGGTGGCTAGGAGATGTTAACTACCTCTCCTGTTATCATAAATGTGACTAGGAGATGTTAACTACATTGCCTGTCATCATCACGGTGACTAGGAGATGTTGACTCCTTCGCTTTTCATCGTCACGGTGACTAGGAGATGTTAACTACCTCGCCTGTCATCATCACTTTGACTAGGAGATGTTAACTACCTCGCCTGTCATCACGGTGGCTAGGTCATATTGACTACCTCGCCTGTCATCATCACGGTGGCTAGGAGATGTTAACTACCTCGCCTGTTATCATCACTGTGACTAGGAGATGTTAACTACCTTGCCTGTCATCATCACTGTGACCAGGAAATGTTAACTCCCTCGCCTTTATTATCACGGTGGCTAGGAGATGTTAACTACCTCACCTGTTATCATCACTGTGACTAGGAGATGTTAACTACCTCGCCTGTCATCATCACTGTGACCAGGAGATGTTGACTACCTCGCCTGTCATCATCACGGTGGCTAGGAGATGTTAACTACCTCGCTTGTTATCATCAATGTGACTAGGAGATGTTGACTACCTCGCCTGTTATCATCATGGTGGCTAGGAGATGTCGACTACCTCGCCTGTCATCATCATGGTGGCTAGGAGATGTTAACTACCTCGCCTGTCATCATCACGGTGGCTAGGAGATGTTGACTACCTCGCCTGTTATCATCACTGTGACTAGAAGATGTTAACTACCTCGCCTGTCATCATCACAGTGACCAGGAGATGTTAACTTCCTCACCTGTTATCATCACTGTGAATAGGAGATGTTAACTACCTCGTCTGTTATCATCACTGTGACCAGGAGATGTTGACTACCTCGCCTGTCATCATCACGGTGGCTAGGAGATGTTAACTACCTCGCCTGTCATCATCACTGTTACCAGGAGATGTTAACTACCTCGCCTGTTATCATCATTGTGACTAGGATATGTTGACTACCTCGCCTGTCGTCATCACGGTGGCTAGGAGATGTTAACTACCTCGCCTGTTATCATCACTGTGACTAGGAGATGTTAACTACCTTGCCTGTCATCATCACTGTGACCAGGAAATGTTAACTCCCTCGCCTGTTATCATCACTGTGACTAGGAGATGTTAACTACCTCACCTGTTATCATCACTGTGACTAGGAGATGTTAACTACCTCGTCTGTTATCATCACTGTGACTAGGAGATGTTAACTAGCTCGCCTTTTATCATCATGGTGGCTAGGAGATGTTAACTACCTCGCCTGTCGTCATCACGGTAGCTAGGAGATGTTAACTACCTCGCCTGTCATCATCACGGTGGCTAGATGTTAACTACCTCGCTTGTTATCATCACTGTGACTAGGAGATGTTGACTACCTCGCCTGTTATCATCACGGTGGCTAGGAGATGTTGACTACCTCGCCTGTCATCATCATGGTGGCTAGGAGATGTTAACTACCTCGCCTGTCATCATCACGGTGGCTAGGAGATGTTGACTACCTCGCCTGTTATCATCACTGTGACCAGGAGATGTTAACTACCTCACCTGTTATCATCACTGTGAATAGGAGATGTTAACTACCTCGTCTGTTATCATCACTGTGATCAGGAGATGTTGACTACCTCGCCTGTCATCATCACGGTGGCTAGGAGATGTTAACTACCTCGCCTGTCATCATCACTGTTACCAGGAGATGTTAACTACCTCGCCTGTTATCATCAATGTGACTAGGATATGTTGACTACCTCGCCTGTCGTCATCATGGTGGCTAGGAGATGTTAAATACCTCACCTGTTATCATCACTGTGACTAGGAGATGTTGACTACCTCGTCTGTCATCATCACTGTGACTAGGAGATGTTAACTTCCTCGCCTGTCATCATCACGGTGGCTAGGAGATGTTAACTACCTCGCCTGTTATCATCACTGTGACTAGGAGATGTTAACTACCTTGCCTGTTATTATGGTGGCTAGGAGATGTTGACTACCTAGCCTGTCATCATCACGGTGGCCAGGAGATGTTAACTACCTCGCCTGTCATCATCACGGTGGCTATATGTTAACTACCTCGCCTGTCATCATTATGGTGGCTAGGAGATGTTAACTACCTCGCCTGTCGTCATCACGGTGACTAGGAGATGTTAACTACCTCGCCTGTTATTATGGTGGCTAGGAGATGTTGATTACCTCGCCTGTCATCATCACGGTGGCTAGGAGATGTTAAGTAACTCGCCTGTCATCATCATTGTGATTAGGAGATGTTAACTACCTCGCCTGTCATCATCACGGTGGCTAGGAGATGTTAAGTAACTCGCCTGTCATCATCATTGTGGTTAGGAGATGTTAACTACCTCGCCTGTCATCATCACGGTGGCCAGGAGATGTTAACTACCTCGCCTGTTATCATCACTGTGACTAGGAGATGTTAACTAGCTCGCCTTTTATCATCACGGTGGCTAGGAGATGTTAACTACCTCGCCTGTCGTCATCACGGTGGCTAGGAGATGTTAACTACCTCGCCTGTTATCACGGTGACTAGGAGATGTTAACTACCTCTCCTGTCATCATCACGGTGGCTAGGAGATGTTGCCTACCTCGCCTGTCATCATCACGGTGGCTAGGAGATGTTAACTATCTCGCCTGTCATCACCACGGTGGCTAGGAGATGTTAACTACCTCACCTGTTATCATCACTGTGACTAGGAGATGTTCACTACCTCGCCTGTCGTCATCACGGTGGCTAGGAGATGTTAACTACCTCGCCTGTCATCACGGTGACTAGGAGATGTTAACTACCTCGCCTGTTACCATCACGGTGACTAGGATATGTTAACTACCTCGCCTGTCATTATGGTGGCTAGGAGATGTTGATTACCTCGCCTGTCATCATCACGGTGGCTAGGAGATGTTAACTACCTTGCCTGTCATCATCACGGTGGCTAGGAGATGTTAACTAACTCGCCTGTCATCATCATTGTGATTAGGAGATGTTAACTACCTCGCCTGTCATCATCACGGTGGCCAGGAGATGTTAACTACCTCGCCTGTTATCATCACTGTGACTAGGAGATGTTAACTACCTCGCCTGTCGTCATCACGGTGGCTAGGAGATGTTAACTACCTCACCTGTTATCATCACCGTGACTAGGAGATGTTAACTAGCTCGCCTTTTATCATCACGGTGGCTAGGAGATGTTAACTACCTCGCCTGTCGTCATCACGGTAGCTAGGAGATGTTAACTACCTCGCCTGTCATCATCACGGTGGCTAGATGTTAACTACCTCGCCTGTCATCGTTATGGTGGCTAGGAGATGTTAACTACCTCGCCTGTCGTCATCACGGTGGCTAGGAGATGTTAACTACCTAGCCTGTCATCATCACGGTAGCTAGGAGATGTTAACTACCTCGCCTGTATCATCACGGTGGCTAGGAGATGTTAACTACCTCGCCTGTCGTCATCACGGTGGCTAGGAGATGTTAACTACCTTTCCTGTTATCATAAATGTGACTAGGAGATGTTAACTAGCTCGCCTGTTATCATCACTGTGACTAGAAGATGTTGACTACCTCGCCTGTCATCATCACTGTGACTAGAAGATGTTAACTACCTCGCCTGTCGCCATCAAGGTGGATAGGAGATGTTAACTACCTCGCCTGTCGTCATCACGGTGGCTAGGAGATGTTAACTATCTCGCCTGCTATCATAACGGTGGCTAGGAGATGTTAACTACCTCTCCTGTTATCATAAATGTGACTAGGAGATGTTAACTACATTGCCTGTCATCATCACGGTGACTAGGAGATGTTGACTCCTTCGCTTTTCATCGTCACGGTGACTAGGAGATGTTAACTACCTCGCCTGTCATCATCACTTTGACTAGGAGATGTTAACTACCTCGCCTGTCATCACGGTGGCTAGGTCATATTGACTACCTCGCCTGTCATCATCACGGTGGCTAGGAGATGTTAACTACCTCGCCTGTTATCATCACTGTGACTAGGAGATGTTAACTACCTTGCCTGTCATCATCACTGTGACCAGGAAATGTTAACTCCCTCGCCTTTTATTATCACGGTGGCTAGGAGATGTTAACTACCTCACCTGTTATCATCACTGTGACTAGGAGATGTTAACTACCTCGCCTGTCATCATCACTGTGACCAGGAGATGTTGACTACCTCGCCTGTCATCATCACGGTGGCTAGGAGATGTTAACTACCTCGCTTGTTATCATCAATGTGACTAGGAGATGTTGACTACCTCGCCTGTTATCATCATGGTGGCTAGGAGATGTCGACTACCTCGCCTGTCATCATCATGGTGGCTAGGAGATGTTAACTACCTCGCCTGTCATCATCACGGTGGCTAGGAGATGTTGACTACCTCGCCTGTTATCATCACTGTGACTAGAAGATGTTAACTACCTCGCCTGTCATCATCACAGTGACCAGGAGATGTTAACTTCCTCACCTGTTATCATCACTGTGAATAGGAGATGTTAACTACCTCGTCTGTTATCATCACTGTGACCAGGAGATGTTGACTACCTCGCCTGTCATCATCACGGTGGCTAGGAGATGTTAACTACCTCGCCTGTCATCATCACTGTTACCAGGAGATGTTAACTACCTCGCCTGTTATCATCATTGTGACTAGGATATGTTGACTACCTCGCCTGTCGTCATCACGGTGGCTAGGAGATGTTAACTACCTCGCCTGTTATCATCACTGTGACTAGGAGATGTTAACTACCTTGCCTGTCATCATCACTGTGACCAGGAAATGTTAACTCCCTCGCCTGTTATCATCACTGTGACTAGGAGATGTTAACTACCTCACCTGTTATCATCACTGTGACTAGGAGATGTTAACTACCTCGTCTGTTATCATCACTGTGACTAGGAGATGTTAACTAGCTCGCCTTTTATCATCATGGTGGCTAGGAGATGTTAACTACCTCGCCTGTCGTCATCACGGTAGCTAGGAGATGTTAACTACCTCGCCTGTCATCATCACGGTGGCTAGATGTTAACTACCTCGCTTGTTATCATCACTGTGACTAGGAGATGTTGACTACCTCGCCTGTTATCATCACGGTGGCTAGGAGATGTTGACTACCTCGCCTGTCATCATCATGGTGGCTAGGAGATGTTAACTACCTCGCCTGTCATCATCACGGTGGCTAGGAGATGTTGACTACCTCGCCTGTTATCATCACTGTGACCAGGAGATGTTAACTACCTCACCTGTTATCATCACTGTGAATAGGAGATGTTAACTACCTCGTCTGTTATCATCACTGTGATCAGGAGATGTTGACTACCTCGCCTGTCATCATCACGGTGGCTAGGAGATGTTAACTACCTCGCCTGTCATCATCACTGTTACCAGGAGATGTTAACTACCTCGCCTGTTATCATCAATGTGACTAGGATATGTTGACTACCTCGCCTGTCGTCATCATGGTGGCTAGGAGATGTTAAATACCTCACCTGTTATCATCACTGTGACTAGGAGATGTTGACTACCTCGTCTGTCATCATCACTGTGACTAGGAGATGTTAACTTCCTCGCCTGTCATCATCACGGTGGCTAGGAGATGTTAACTACCTCGCCTGTTATCATCACTGTGACTAGGAGATGTTAACTACCTTGCCTGTTATTATGGTGGCTAGGAGATGTTGACTACCTAGCCTGTCATCATCACGGTGGCCAGGAGATGTTAACTACCTCGCCTGTCATCATCACGGTGGCTATATGTTAACTACCTCGCCTGTCATCATTATGGTGGCTAGGAGATGTTAACTACCTCGCCTGTCGTCATCACGGTGACTAGGAGATGTTAACTACCTCGCCTGTTATTATGGTGGCTAGGAGATGTTGATTACCTCGCCTGTCATCATCACGGTGGCTAGGAGATGTTAAGTAACTCGCCTGTCATCATCATTGTGATTAGGAGATGTTAACTACCTCGCCTGTCATCATCACGGTGGCTAGGAGATGTTAAGTAACTCGCCTGTCATCATCATTGTGGTTAGGAGATGTTAACTACCTCGCCTGTCATCATCACGGTGGCCAGGAGATGTTAACTACCTCGCCTGTTATCATCACTGTGACTAGGAGATGTTAACTAGCTCGCCTTTTATCATCACGGTGGCTAGGAGATGTTAACTACCTCGCCTGTCGTCATCACGGTGGCTAGGAGATGTTAACTACCTCGCCTGTTATCATCACTGTGACCAGGAGATGTTGACTACCTCGCCTGTCATCATCACGGTGGCTAGGAGATGTTAACTACCTCGCCTGTCATCATCACTGTTACCAGGAGATGTTAACTACCTCGCCTGTTATCATCACTGTGACTAGGATATGTTGACTACCTCGCCTGTCGTCATCACGGTGGCTAGGAGATGTTAACTTCCTCGCCTGTTATCATCACTGTGACTAGGAGATGTTAACTACCTTGCCTGTCATCATCACTGTGACCAGGAAATGTTAACTCCCTCGCCTGTTATCATCACTGTGACTAGGAGATGTTAACTACCTCACCTGTTATCATCACTGTGACTAGGAGATGTTAACTACCTCGTCTGTTATCATCACTGTGACTAGGAGATGTTAACTAGCTCGCCTTTTATCATCACGGTGGCTAGGAGATGTTAACTACCTCGCCTGTCGTCATCACGGTAGCTAGGAGATGTTAACTACCTCGCCTGTCATCATCACGGTGGCTAGATGTTAACTACCTCGCTTGTTATCATCACTGTGACTAGGAGATGTTGACTACCTCGCCTGTTATCATCACGGTGGCTAGGAGATGTTGACTACCTCGCCTGTCATCATCATGGTGGCTAGGAGATGTTAACTACCTCGCCTGTCATCATCACGGTGGCTAGAAGATGTTGACTACCTCGCCTGTTATCATCACTGTGACCAGGAGATGTTAACTACCTCACCTGTTATCATCACTGTGAATAGGAGATGTTAACTACCTCGTCTGTTATCATCACTGTGACCAGGAGATGTTGACTACCTCGCCTGTCATCATCACGGTGGCTAGGAGATGTTAACTACCTCGCCTGTCATCATCACTGTTACCAGGAGATGTTAACTACCTCGCCTGTTATCATCAATGTGACTAGGATATGTTGACTACCTCGCCTGTCGTCATCACGGTGGCTAGGAGATGTTAACTACCTCACCTGTTATCATCACTGTGACTAGGAGATGTTGACTACCTCGTCTGTCATCATCACTGTGACTAGGAGATGTTAACTTCCTCGCCTGTCATCATCACGGTGGCTAGGAGATGTTAACTACCTCGCCTGTTATCATCACTGTGACTAGGAGATGTTAACTACCTTGCCTGTTATTATGGTGGCTAGGAGATGTTGACTACCTAGCCTGTCATCATCACGGTGGCCAGGAGATGTTAACTACCTCGCCTGTCATCATCACGGTGGCTATATGTTAACTACCTCGCCTGTCATCATTATGGTGGCTAGGAGATGTTAACTACCTCGCCTGTCGTCATCACGGTGACTAGGAGATGTTAACTACCTCGCCTGTTATTATGGTGGCTCGGAGATGTTGATTACCTCGCCTGTCATCATCACGGTGGCTAGGAGATGTTAAGTAACTCGCCTGTCATCATCATTGTGATTAGAAGATGTTAACTACCTCGCCTGTCATCATCACGGTGGCTAGGAGATGTTAAGTAACTCGCCTGTCATCATCATTGTGGTTAGGAGATGATAACTACCTCGCCTGTCATCATCACGGTGGCCAGGAGATGTTAACTACCTCGCCTGTTATCATCACTGTGACTAGGAGATGTTAACTAGCTCGCCTTTTATCATCACGGTGGCTAGGAGATGTTAACTACCTCGCCTGTCGTCATCACGGTGGCTAGGAGATGTTAACTACCTCGCCTGTCATCATCACGGTGACTAGGAGATGTCAACTACCTCGCCTGTTATTATGGTGGCTAGGAGATGTTGACTACCTAGCCTGTCATCATCACGGTGGCCAGAAGATGTTAACTACCTCGCCTGTCATCATCACAGTGGCTAGATGTTAATTACCTCGCCTGTCATCATTATGGTGGCGAGGAGATGTTAACTACCTCGCCCGTCGTCATCACGGTGGCTAGGAGATGTTAACTACCTAGCCTGTCATCATCACGGTAGCTAGGAGATGTTAACTACCTTGCCTGTATCATCACGGTGGCTAGGAGATGTTAACTACCTCGCCTGCTATCATCACGGTGGCTCGGAGATGTTAACTACCTCGCCTGTCGTCATCACGGTGGCTAGGAGATGTTAACTACATTTCCTGTTATCATAAATGTGACTAGGAGATGTTAACTAGCTCACCTGTTATCATCACAGTGGCTAGGAGATGTTAACTACCTCGCCTGTCGTCATCATTGTGGCTAGGAGATGTTAACTACATCGCCTGTCATCATCACGGTGACTAGGAGATGTTAACTACCTCGCCTGTCATCACGGTGGCTAGCACATGTTGACTACCTCGCCTATCATCATCATGGTGGCTAGGAGATGTTAACTACCTCGCCTCTCATCACGGTGACAAGGAGATGTTAACTACCTCGCCTATCATCATCACGGTGGCTAGGAGATGTTAACTACCTCGCCTATCGTCATCACGGTGACTAGGAGATGTTAACTACCTCGTCTGTTATCATCACCGTGGCTATTAGATGTTATGTACCTCGCCTGTCGTCATCACGGTGGCTAGGAGATGTTAACTACCTCGCCTGTTATTATCACGGTGGCTAGGAGATGTTGACTACCTCGCCTGTTATCATCACTGTGACTAGAAGATGTTAACTACCTCGCCTGTCGCCATCAAGGTGGATAGGAGATGTTAACTACCTCACCTGTCGTCATCACTGTGACTAATAGATGTTAACTACCTCACCTGTTATCATCACTGTGACTAGGAGATGTTAACTACCTCGTCTGTCGTCATCACTGTGGCTAGGAGATGTTAACTACCTCGCCTGTCATCATCACTGTGACCAGGAGATGTTGACTACCTCCCCTGTCATCATCACGGTGGCTAGGAGATGTTAACTACCTCGCTTGTTATCATCACTGTGACTAGGAGATGTTGACTACCTCGCCTGTTATCATCACTGTGACTAGGAGATGTTAACTACCTTGCCTGTTATTATGGTGGCTAGGAGATGTTGACTACCTAGCCTGTCATCATCACGGTGGCCAGGAGATGTTAACTACCTCGCCTGTCATCATCACGGTGGCTATATGTTAACTACCTCGCCTGTCATCATTATGGTGGCTAGGAGATGTTAACTACCTCGCCTGTCGTCATCACGGTGACTAGGAGATGTTAACTACCTCGCCTGTTATTATGGTGGCTCGGAGATGTTGATTACCTCGCCTGTCATCATCACGGTGGCTAGGAGATGTTAAGTAACTCGCCTGTCATCATCATTGTGATTAGAAGATGTTAACTACCTCGCCTGTCATCATCACGGTGGCTAGGAGATGTTAAGTAACTCGCCTGTCATCATCATTGTGGTTAGGAGATGATAACTACCTCGCCTGTCATCATCACGGTGGCCAGGAGATGTTAACTACCTCGCCTGTTATCATCACTGTGACTAGGAGATGTTAACTAGCTCGCCTTTTATCATCACGGTGGCTAGGAGATGTTAACTACCTCGCCTGTCGTCATCACGGTGGCTAGGAGATGTTAACTACCTCGCCTGTCATCATCACGGTGACTAGGAGATGTCAACTACCTCGCCTGTTATTATGGTGGCTAGGAGATGTTGACTACCTAGCCTGTCATCATCACGGTGGCCAGAAGATGTTAACTACCTCGCCTGTCATCATCACAGTGGCTAGATGTTAACTACCTCGCCTGTCATCATTATGGTGGCGAGGAGATGTTAACTACCTCGCCCGTCGTCATCACGGTGGCTAGGAGATGTTAACTACCTAGCCTGTCATCATCACGGTAGCTAGGAGATGTTAACTACCTTGCCTGTATCATCACGGTGGCTAGGAGATGTTAACTACCTCGCCTGCTATCATCACGGTGGCTCGGAGATGTTAACTACCTCGCCTGTCGTCATCACGGTGGCTAGGAGATGTTAACTACATTTCCTGTTATCATAAATGTGACTAGGAGATGTTAACTAGCTCACCTGTTATCATCACAGTGGCTAGGAGATGTTAACTACCTCGCCTGTCGTCATCATTGTGGCTAGGAGATGTTAACTACATCGCCTGTCATCATCACGGTGACTAGGAGATGTTAACTACCTCGCCTGTCATCACGGTGGCTAGCACATGTTGACTACCTCGCCTATCATCATCATGGTGGCTAGGAGATGTTAACTACCTCGCCTCTCATCACGGTGACAAGGAGATGTTAACTACCTCGCCTATCATCATCACGGTGGCTAGGAGATGTTAACTACCTCGCCTATCGTCATCACGGTGACTAGGAGATGTTAACTACCTCGCCTGTCGTCATCACGGTGACTAGGAGATGTTAACTACCTCGCCTGTTATTATGGTGGCTAGGAGATGTTGATTACCTCGCCTGTTATCATCACTGTGACTAGAAGATGTTAACTACCTCGCCTGTCGCCATCAAGGTGGATAGGAGATGTTAACTACCTCACCTGTCGTCATCACTGTGACTAATAGATGTTAACTACCTCACCTGTTATCATCACTGTGACTAGGAGATGTTAACTACCTCGTCTGTCGTCATCACTGTGGCTAGGAGATGTTAACTACCTCGCCTGTCATCATCACTGTGACCAGGAGATGTTGACTACCTCCCCTGTCATCATCACGGTGGCTAGGAGATGTTAACTACCTCGCTTGTTATCATCACTGTGACTAGGAGATGTTGACTACCTCGCCTGTTATCATCACGGTGGCTAGGAGATGTTGACTACCTCGCCTGTCATCATCATGGTGGCTAGGAGATGTTAACTACCTCGCCTGTCATCATCACGGTGGCTAGGAGATGTTGACTACCTCGCCTGTTATCATCACTGTGACTAGAAGATGTTAACTACCTCGCCTGTCATCATCACTGTGACCAGGAGATGTTAACTACCTCACCTGTTATCATCACTGTGAATAGGAGATGTTAACTACCTCGTCTGTTATCATCACTGTGACCAGGAGATGTTGACTACCTCGCCTGTCATCATCACGGTGGCTAGGAGATGTTAACTACCTCGCCTGTCATCATCACTGTTACCAGGAGATGTTAACTACCTCGCCTGTTATCATCAATGTGACTAGGATATGTTGACTACCTCGCCTGTCGTCATCACGGTGGCTAGGAGATGTTAACTACCTCACCTGTTATCATCACTGTGACTAGGAGATGTTGACTACCTCGTCTGTCATCATCACTGTGACTAGGAGATGTTAACTTCCTCGCCTGTCATCATCACGGTGGCTAGGAGATGTTAACTACCTCACCTGTTATCATCACTGTGACTAGGAGATGTTAACTACCTCGTCTGTTATCATCACTGTGACCAGGAGATGTTGACTACCTTGCCTGTCATCATCACGGTGGCTAGGAGATGTTAACTACCTCGCCTGTCATCATCACTGTTACCAGGAGATGTTAACTACCTCGCCTGTTATCATCACTGTGACTAGGATATGTTGACTACCTCGCCTGTCGTCATCACGGTGGCTAGGAGATGTTAACTACCTCGCCTGTTATCATCACTGTGACTAGGAGATGTTAACTACCTTGCCTGTCATCATCACTGTGACCAGGAAATGTTAACTCCCTCGCCTGTTATCATCACTGTGACTAGGAGATGTTAACTACCTCACCTGTTATCATCACTGTGACTAGGAGATGTTAACTACCTCGTCTGTTGTCATCACTGTGGCTAGGAGATGTTAACTACCTCGCCTGTCATCATCACTGTGACCAGGAGATGTTGACTACCTCGCCTGTCATCATCACGGTGGCTAGGAGATGTTAACTACCTCGCTTGTTATCATCACTGTGACTAGGAGATGTTGACTACCTCGCCTGTTATCATCACGGTGGCTAGGAGATGTTGACTACCTCGCCTGTCATCATCATGGTGGCTAGGAGATGTTAACTACCTCGCCTGTCATCATCACGGTGGCTAGGAGATGTTGACTACCTCGCCTGTTATCATCACTGTGACTAGAAGATGTTAACTACCTCGCCTGTCATCATCACTGTGACCAGGAGATGTTAACTACCTCACCTGTTATCATCACTGTGAATAGGAGATGTTAACTACCTCGTCTGTTATCATCACTGTGACCAGGAGATGTTGACTACCTCGCCTGTCATCATCACGGTGGCTAGGAGATGTTAACTACCTCGCCTGTCATCATCACTGTTACCAGGAGATGTTAACTACCTCGCCTGTTATCATCAATGTGACTAGGATATGTTGACTACCTCGCCTGTCGTCATCACGGTGGCTAGGAGATGTTAACTACCTCACCTGTTATCATCACTGTGACTAGGAGATGTTGACTACCTCGTCTGTCATCATCACTGTGACTAGGAGATGTTAACTTCCTCGCCTGTCATCATCACGGTGGCTAGGAGATGTTAACTACCTCGCCTGTTATCATCACTGTGACTAGGAGATGTTAACCACCTTGCCTGTTATTATGGTGGCTAGGAGATGTTGACTACCTAGCCTGTCATCATCACGGTGGCCAGGAGATGTTAACTACCTCGCCTGTCATCATCACGGTGGCTATATGTTAACTACCTCGCCTGTCATCATTATGGTGGCTAGGAGATGTTAACTACCTCGCCTGTCGTCATCACGGTGACTAGGAGATGTTAACTACCTCGCCTGTTATTATGGTGGCTAGGAGATGTTGATTACCTCGCCTGTCATCATCACGGTGGCTAGGAGATGTTAAGTAACTCGCCTGTCATCATCATTGTGATTAGGAGATGTTAACTACCTCGCCTGTCATCATCACGGTGGCTAGGAGATGTTAAGTAACTCGCCTGTCATCATCATTGTGGTTAGGAGATGTTAACTACCTCGCCTGTCATCATCACGGTGGCCAGGAGATGTTAACTACCTCGCCTGTTATCATCACTGTGACTAGGAGATGTTAACTACCTCGCCTGTCGTCATCACGGTGGCTAGGAGATGTTAACTACCTCACCTGTTATCATCACTGTGACTAGGAGATGTTAACTAGCTCGCCTTTTATCATCACGGTGGCTAGGAGATGTTAACTACCTCGCCTGTCGTCATCACGGTGGCTAGGAGATGTTAACTACCTCGCCTGTCATCATCACTGTGACTAGGAGATGTTAACTACCTCGCCTGTTATTATGGTGGCTAGGAGATGTTGACTACCTAGCCTGTCATCATCACGGTGGCCAGAAGATGTTAACTACCTCGCCTGTCATCATCACAGTGGCTAGATGTTAACTACCTCGCCTGTCATCATTATGGTGGCTAGGAGATGTTAACTACCTCGCCTGTCGTCATCACGGTGACTAGGAGATGTTAACTACCTCGCCTGTTATTATGGTGGCTAGGAGATGTTGATTACCTCGCCTGTCATCATCACGGTGGCTAGGAGATGTTAAGTAACTCGCCTGTCATCATCATTGTGATTAGGAGATGTTAACTACCTCGCCTGTCATCATCACGGTGGCTAGGAGATGTTAAGTAACGCGCCTGTCATCATCATTGTGGTTAGGAGATGTTAACTACCTCGCCTGTCATCATCACGGTGGCCAGGAGATGTTAACTACCTCGCCTGTTATCATCACTGTGACTAGGAGATGTTAACTACCTCGCCTGTCGTCATCACGGTGGCTAGGAGATGTTAACTACATCACCTGTTATCATCACTCTGACTAGGAGATGTTAACTAGCTCGCCTTTTATCATCACGGTGGCTAGGAGATGTTAACTACCTCGCCTGTCGTCATCACGGTGGCTAGGAGATGTTAACTACCTCGCCTGTCGTCATCACGGTGACTAGGAGATGTTAACTACCTCGCCTGTTATTATGGTGGCTAGGAGATGTTGATTACCTCGCCTGTCATCATCACGGTGGCTAGGAGATGTTAAGTAACTCGCCTGTCATCATCATTGTGATTAGGAGATGTTAACTACCTCGCCTGTCATCATCACGGTGGCTAGGAGATGTTAAGTAACTCGCCTGTCATCATCATTGTGGTTAGGAGATGTTAACTACCTCGCCTGTCATCATCACGGTGGCCAGGAGATGTTAACTACCTCGCCTGTTATCATCACTGTGACTAGGAGATGTTAACTACCTCGCCTGTCGTCATCACGGTGGCTAGGAGATGTTAACTACCTCACCTGTTATCATCACTGTGACTAGGAGATGTTAACTAGCTCGCCTTTTATCATCACGGTGGCTAGGAGATGTTAACTACCTCGCCTGTCGTCATCACGGTGGCTAGGAGATGTTAACTACCTCGCCTGTCATCATCACTGTGACTAGGAGATGTTAACTACCTCGCCTGTTATTATGGTGGCTAGGAGATGTTGACTACCTAGCCTGTCATCATCACGGTGGCCAGAAGATGTTAACTACCTCGCCTGTCATCATCACAGTGGCTAGATGTTAACTACCTCGCCTGTCATCATTATGGTGGCTAGGAGATGTTAACTACCTCGCCTGTCGTCATCACGGTGACTAGGAGATGTTAACTACCTCGCCTGTTATTATGGTGGCTAGGAGATGTTGATTACCTCGCCTGTCATCATCACGGTGGCTAGGAGATGTTAAGTAACTCGCCTGTCATCATCATTGTGATTAGGAGATGTTAACTACCTCGCCTGTCATCATCACGGTGGCTAGGAGATGTTAAGTAACTCGCCTGTCATCATCATTGTGGTTAGGAGATGTTAACTACCTCGCCTGTCATCATCACGGTGGCCAGGAGATGTTAACTACCTCGCCTGTTATCATCACTGTGACTAGGAGATGTTAACTACCTCGCCTGTCGTCATCACGGTGGCTAGGAGATGTTAACTACATCACCTGTTATCATCACTCTGACTAGGAGATGTTAACTAGCTCGCCTTTTATCATCACGGTGGCTAGGAGATGTTAACTACCTCGCCTGTCGTCATCACGGTGGCTAGGAGATGTTAACTACCTCGCCTGTCATCATCACGGTGACTAGGAGATGTTAAGTACCTCGCCTGTTATTATGGTGGCTAGGAGATGTTGACTACCTAGCCTGTCATCATCACGGTGGCCAGAAGATGTTAACTACCTCGCCTGTCATCATCACAGTGGCTAGATGTTAACTACCTCGCCTGTCATCATTATGGTGGCGAGGAGATGTTAACTACCTCGCCTGTCGTCATCACGGTGGCTAGGAGATGTTAACTACCTAGCCTGTCATCATCATGGTAGCTAGGAGATGTTAACTACCTTGCCTGTATCATCACGGTGGCTAGGAGATGTTAACTACCTCGCCTGCTATCATCACGGTGGCTCGGAGATGTTAACTACCTCGCCTGTCGTCATCACGGTGGCTAGGAGATGTTAACTACATTTCCTGTTATCATAAATGTGACTAGGAGATGTTAACTAGCTCACCTGTTATCATCACAGTGGCTAGGAGATGTTAACTACCTCGCCTGTCGTCATCATTGTGGCTAGGAGATATTAACTACATCGCCTGTCATCATCACGGTGACTAGGAGATGTTAACTACCTCGCCTGTCATCACGGTGGCTAGCAGATGTTGACTACCTCGCCTGTCATCATCATGGTGGCTAGGAGATGTTAACTACCTCGCCTCTCCTCATCACGGTGACAAGGAGATGTTAACTACCTCGCCTGTCATCATCACGGTGGCTAGGAGATGTTAACTACCTCGCCTATCGTCATCACGGTGACTAGGAGATGTTAACTACCTGGTCTGTTATCATCACGGTGGCTATTAGATGTTATATACCTCGCCTGTCGTCATCACGGTGGCTAGGAGATGTTAACTACCTCGCCTGTTATTATCACGGTGGCTAGGAGATGTTGACTACCTCGCCTGTTATCATCACTGTGACTAGAAGATGTTAACTACCTCGCCTGTTATCACCAATGTGACTAGGATATGTTGACTACCTCGCCTGTCGTCATCACGGTGGCTAGGAGATGTTAACTACCTCACGTGTTATCATCACTGTGACTAGGAGATGTTGACTACCTCGTCTGTCATCATCACTGTGACTAGGAGATGTTAACTTCCTCGCCTGTCATCATCACGGTGGCTAGGAGATGTTAACTACCTCGCCTGTTATCATCACTGTGACTAGGAGATGTTAACTACCTTGCCTGTTATTATGGTGGCTAGGAGATGTTGACTACCTAGCCTGTCATCATCACGGTGGCCAGGAGATGTTAACTACCTCGCCTGTCATCATCACGGTGGCTATATGTTAACTACCTCGCCTGTCATCATTATGGTGGCTAGGAGATGTTAACTACCTCGCCTGTCGTCATCACGGTGACTAGGAGATGTTAACTACCTCGCCTGTTATTATGGTGGCTAGGAGATGTTGATTACCTCGCCTGTCATCATCACGGTGGCTAGGAGATGTTAAGTAACTCGCCTGTCATCATCATTGTGATTAGGAGATGTTAACTACCTCGCCTGTCATCATCACGGTGGCTAGGAGATGTTAAGTAACTCGCCTGTCATCATCATTGTGGTTAGGAGATGTTAACTACCTCGCCTGTCATCATCACGGTGGCCAGGAGATGTTAACTACCTCGCCTGTTATCATCACTGTGACTAGGAGATGTTAACTACCTCGCCTGTCGTCATCACGGTGGCTAGGAGATGTTAACTACCTCACCTGTTATCATCACTGTGACTAGGAGATGTTAACTAGCTCGCCTTTTATCATCACGGTGGCTAGGAGATGTTAACTACCTCGCCTGTCGTCATCACGGTGACTAGGAGATGTTAACTACCTCGCCTGTCATCATCACGGTGACTAGGAGATGTTAACTACCTCGCCTGTTATCATCACGGTGACTAGGAGATGTTAACTACCTCGCCTGTTATTATGGTGGCTAGGAGATGTTGACTACCTAGCCTGTTATCATCACGGTGGCCAGAAGATGTTAACTACCTCGCCTGTCATCATCACAGTGGCTAGATGTTAACTACCTCGCCTGTCATCATTATGGTGGCAAGGAGATGTTAACTACCTCGCCTGTCGTCATCATGGTAGCTAGGAGATGTTAACTACCTTGCCTGTATCATCACGGTGGCTAGGAGATGTTAACTACCTAGCCTGTCATCATCATGGTAGCTAGGAGATGTTAACTACCTTGCCTGTATCATCACGGTGGCTAGGAGATGTTAACTACCTCGCCTGCTATCATCACGGTGGCTTGGAGATGTTAACTACCTCGCCTGTCGTCATCACGGTGGCTAGGAGATGTTAACTACATTTCCTGTTATCATAAATGTGACTAGGAGATGTTAACTAGCTCACCTGTTATCATCACAGTGGCTAGGAGATGTTAACTACCTCGCCTGTCGTCATCATTGTGGCTAGGAGATGTTGACTACATCGCCTGTCATCATCACGGTGACTAGGAGATGTTAACTACCTCGCCTGTCATCACGGTGGCTAGCAGATGTTGACTACCTCGCCTGTCATTATCATGGTGGCTAGGAGATGTTAACTACCTCGCCTCTCCTCATCACGGTGACAAGGAGATGTTAACTACCTCGCCTGTCATCATCACGGTGGCTAGGAGATGTTAACTATCTCGCCTATCGTCATCACGGTGACTAGGAGATGTTAACTACCTGGTCTGTTATCATCACGGTGGCTATTAGATGTTATATACCTCGCCTGTCGTCATCACGGTGGCTAGGAGATGTTAACTACCTCGCCTGTTATTATCACGGTGGCTAGGAGATGTTGACTACCTCGCCTGTTATCATCACTGTGACTAGAAGATGTTAACTACCTCGCCTGTCGCCATCAAGGTGGATAGGAGATGTTAACTACCTCGCCTGTCGTCATCACTGTGACTAGGAGATGTTAACTACCTCACCTGTTATCATCACTGTGACTAGGAGATGTTAACTACCTCGTCTGTCGTCATCACTGTGGCTAGGAGATGTTAACTACCTCGCCTGTCATCATCACTGTGACCAGGAGATGTTGACTACCTCCCCTGTCATCATCACGGTGGCTAGGAAATGTTAACTACCTCGCTTGTTATCATCACTGTGACTAGGAGATGTTGACTACCTTGCCTGTTATCATCACGGTGGCTAGGAGATGTTGACTACCTCGCCTGTCATCATCATGGTGGCTAGGAGATGTTAACTACCTCGCCTGTCATCATCACGGTGGCTAGGAGATGTTGACTACCTCGCCTGTTATCATCACTGTGACTAGAAGATGTTAACTACCTCGCCTGTCATCATCACTGTGACCAGGAGATGTTAACTACCTCACCTGTTATCATCACTGTGAATAGGAGATGTTAACTACCTCGTCTGTTATCATCACTGTGACCAGGAGATGTTGACTACCTCGCCTGTCATCATCACGGTGGCTAGGAGATGTTAACTACCTCGCCTGTCATCATCACTGTTACCAGGAGATGTTAACTACCTCGCCTGTTTTCATCAATGTGACTAGGATATGTTGACTACCTCGCCTGTCGTCATCACGGTGGCTAGGAGATGTTAACTACGTCACCTGTTATCATCACTATGACTAGGAGATGTTGACTACCTCGTCTGTCATCATCACTGTGACTAGGAGATGTTAACTTCCTCGCCTGTCATCATCACGGTGGCTAGGAGATGTTAACTACCTCGCCTGTTATCATCACTGTGACTAGGAGATGTTAACTACCTTGCCTGTTATTATGGTGGCTAGGAGATGTTTACTACCTAGCCTGTCATCATCACGGTGGCCAGGAGATATTAACTACCTCGCCTGTCATCATCACGGTGGCTATATGTTAACTACCTCGCCTGTCATCATTATGGTGGCTAGGAGATGTTAACTACCTCGCCTGTCGTCATCACGGTGACTAGGAGATGTTAACTACCTCGCCTGTTATTATGGTGGCTAGGAGATGTTGATTACCTCGCCTGTCATCATCACGGTGGCTAGGAGATGTTAACTAACTCGCCTATCATCATCATTGTGATTAGGAGATGTTAACTACCTCGCCTGTCATCATCACGGTGGCTAGGAGATGTTAACTAACTCGCCTGTCATCATTGTGATTACGAGATGTTAACTACCTCGCCTGTCATCATCACGGTGGCCAGGAGATGTTAACTACCTCGCCTGTTATCATCACTGTGACTAGGAGATGTTAACTACCTCGCCTGTCGTCATCACGGTGGCTAGGAGATGTTAACTACCTCACCTGTTATCATCATTGTGACTAGGAGATGTTAACTAGCTCGCCTTTTATCATCACGGTGGCTAGGAGATGTTAACTACCTTGCCTGTCGTCATCACGGTGGCTAGGAGATGTTAACTACCTCGCCTGTCATCATCACGGTGAGTAGGAGATGTTAACTACCTCGCCTGTTATCATCACGGTGACTAGGAGATGTTAACTACCTCGCCTGTTATTATGGTGGCTAGGAGATGTTGACTACCTAGCCTGTCATCATCACGGTGGCCAGGAGATGTTAACTACCTTGCCTGTCATCATCACGGTGGCTAGATGTTAACTACCTCGCCTGTCATCATTATGGTGGCTAGGAGATGTTAACTACCTCGCCTGTATCATCACGGTGGCTAGGAGATGTTAACTACCTCGCCTGCTATCATCACGGTGGCTCGGAGATGTTAACTACCTTGCCTGTCGTCATCACGGTGGCTGGGAGATGTTAACTACCTTTCCTGTTATCATAAATGTGACTAGGAGATGTTAACTAGCTCGCCTGTTATCATCACAGTGGCTAGGAGATGTTAACTACCTTGCCTGTCATCATCATTGTGATTAGGAGATGTTAACTACCTCGCCTGTCATCATCACGGTGGCCAGGAGATGTTAACTACCTCGCCTGTTATCATCACTGTGACTAGGAGATGTTAACTACCTCGCCTGTCGTCATCACGGTGGCTAGGAGATGTTAACTACCTCACCTGTTATCATCACTGTGACTAGGAGATGTTAACTACCTCGCCTTTTATCATCACGGTGGCTAGGAGATGTTAACTACCTCGCCTGTCGTCATCACGGTGGCTAGGAGATGTTAACTACCTCGCCTGTCATCATCACGGTGACTAGGAGATGTTAACTACCTCGCCTGTTATCATCACGGTGACTAGGATATGTTAACTACCTCGCCTGTTATTATGGTGGCTAGGAGATGTTGACTACCTAGCCTGTCATCATCACGGTGGCCAGAAGATGTTAACTACCTTGCCTGTCATCATCACAGTGGCTAGATGTTAACTACCTCGCCTGTCATCATTATGGTGGCGAGGAGATGTTAACTACCTCGCCTGTCGTCATCACGGTGGCTAGGAGATGTTAACTACCTAGCCTGTCATCATCACGGTAGCTAGGAGATGTTAAATACCTCGCCTGTATCATCACGGTGGCTAGGAGATGTTAACTACCTCGCCTGCTATCATCACGGTGGCTCGGAGATGTTAACTACCTCGCCTGTCGTCATCACGGTGGCTAGGAGATGTTAACTACATTTCCTGTTATCATAAATGTGACTAGGAGATGTTAACTAGCTCACCTGTTATCATCACAGTGGCTATTAGATGTTATATACCTCGCCTGTCGTCATCACGGTGGCTAGGAGATGTTAACTACCTCGCCTGTTATTATCACGGTGGCTAGGAGATGTTGACTACCTCGCCTGTTATTATCACTGTGACTAGAAGATGTTAACTACCTCGCCTGTCGCCATCAAGGTGGATAGGAGATGTTAACTACCTCGCCTGTCGTCATCACTGTGACTAGGAGATGTTAACTACCTCACCTGTTATCATCACTGTGACTAGGAGATTTTAACTACCTCGTCTGTCATCATCACTGTGGCTAGGAGATGTTAACTACCTCGCCTGTCATCATCACTGTGACCAGGAGATGTTGACTACCTCCCCTGTCATCATCACGGTGGCTAGGAGATGTTAACTACCTCGCTTGTTATCATCACTGTGACTAGGAGATGTTGACTACCTCCTGTTATCATCACGGTGGCTAGGAGATGTTGACTACCTCGCCTGTCATCATCATGGTGGCTAGGAGATGTTAACTACCTCGCCTGTCATCATCACGGTGGCTAGGAGATGTTGACTACCTCGCCTGTTATCATCACTGTGACTAGAAGATGTTAACTTCCTCGCCTGTCATCATCACTGTGACCAGGAGATGTTAACTACCTCACCTGTTATCATCACTGTGAATAGGAGATGTTAACTACCTCGTCTGTTATCATCACTGTGACCAGGAGATGTTGACTACCTCGCCTGTCATCATCACGGTGGCTAGGAGATGTTAACTACCTCGCCTGTCATCATCACTGTTACCAGGAGATGTTAACCCCCTCGCCTGTTATCATAAATGTGACTAGGATATGTTGACTACCTCGCCTGTCGTCATCACGGTGGCTAGAAGATGTTAACTACCTCACCTGTCATCATCACGGTGGCTAGGAGATGTTAACTACGTCACCTGTTATCATCACTGTGACTAGGAGATGTTGACTACCTAGTCTGTCATCATCACTGTGACTAGGAGATGTTAACTTCCTCGCCTGTCATCATCACGGTGGCTAGGAGATGTTAACTACCCCGCCTGTTATCATCACTGTGACTAGGAGATGTTAACTACCTTGCCTGTTATTATGGTGGCTAGGAGATGTTTACTACCTAGCCTGTCATCATCACGGTGGCCAGGAGATGTTAACTACCTCGCCTGTCATCATCACGGTGGCTATATGTTAACTACCTCGCCTGTCATCATTATGGTGGCTAGGAGATGTTAACTACCTCGCCTGTCATCATCACGGTGACTAGGAGATGTTAACTACCTCGCCTGTTATTATGGTGGCTAGGAGATGTTGATTACCTCGCCTGTCATCATCACGGTGGCTAGGAGATGTTAACTAACTCGCCTATCATCATCATTGTGATTAGGAGATGTTA
This sequence comes from Lethenteron reissneri, assembly GCF_015708825.2. Taxonomy (NCBI): domain Eukaryota; kingdom Metazoa; phylum Chordata; class Hyperoartia; order Petromyzontiformes; family Petromyzontidae; genus Lethenteron; species Lethenteron reissneri. Next base: position 514,312 of record NC_083791.1, read on the forward strand.
ACTACCTCGCCTGTCATCATCACGGTGGCTAGGAGATGTTAACTAACTCGCCTGTCATCATTGTGATTAGGAGATGTTAACTACCTCGCCTGTCATCATCACGGTGGCCAGGAGATGTTAACTACCTCGCCTGTTATCATCACTGTGACTAGGAGATGTTAACTACCTCGCCTGTCGTCATCACGGTGGCTAGGAGATGTTAACTACCTCACCTGTTATCATCATTGTGACTAGGAGATGTTAACTAGCTCGCCTTTTATCATCACGGTGGCTAGGAGATGTTAACTACCTTGCCTGTCGTCATCACGGTGGCTAGGAGATGTTAACTACCTCGCCTGTCATCATCACGGTGACTAGGAGATGTTAACTACCTCGCCTGTTATCATCACGGTGACTAGGAGATGTTAACTACCTCGCCTGTTATTATGGTGGCTAGGAGATGTTGACTACCTAGCCTGTCATCATCACGGTGGCCAGGAGATGTTAACTACCTTGCCTGTCATCATCACGGTGGCTAGATGTTAACTACCTCGCCTGTCATCATTATGGTGGCTAGGAGATGTTAACTACCTCGCCTGTATCATCACGGTGGCTAGGAGATGTTAACTACCTCGCCTGCTATCATCACGGTGGCTCGGAGATGTTAACTACCTTGCCTGTCGTCATCACGGTGGCTGGGAGATGTTAACTACCTTTCCTGTTATCATAAATGTGACTAGGAGATGTTAACTAGCTCGCCTGTTATCATCACAGTGGCTAGGAGATGTTAACTACCTCGCCTGTCATCATCATTGTGATTAGGAGATGTTAACTACCTCGCCTGTCATCATCACAGTGGCCAGGAGATGTTAACTACCTCGCCTGTTATCATCACTGTGACTAGGAGATGTTAACTACCTCGCCTGTCGTCATCACGGTGGCTAGGAGATGTTAACTACCTCACCTGTTATCATCACTGTGACTAGGAGATGTTAACTACCTCGCCTTTTATCATCACGGTGGCTAGGAGATGTTAACTACCTCGCCTGTCGTCATCACGGTGGCTAGGAGATGTTAACTACCTCACCTGTCATCATCACGGTGACTAGGAGATGTTAACTACCTCGCCTGTTATCATCACGGTGACTAGGATATGTTAACTACCTCGCCTGTTATTATGGTGGCTAGGAGATGTTGACTACCTAGCCTGTCATCATCACGGTGGCCAGAAGATGTTAACTACCTTGCCTGTCATCATCACAGTGGCTAGATGTTAACTACCTCGCCTGTCATCATTATGGTGGCGAGGAGATGTTAACTACCTCGCCTGTCGTCATCACGGTGGCTAGGAGATGTTAACTACCTAGCCTGTCATCATCACGGTAGCTAGGAGATGTTAACTACCTCGCCTGTATCATCACGGTGGCTAGGAGATGTTAACTACCTCGCCTGCTATCATCACGGTGGCTCGGAGATGTTAACTACCTCGCCTGTCGTCATCACGGTGGCTAGGAGATGTTAACTACATTTCCTGTTATCATAAATGTGACTAGGAGATGTTAACTAGCTCACCTGTTATCATCACAGTGGCTAGGAGATGTTAACTACCTCGCCTGTCGTCATCATTGTGGCTAGGAGATGTTAACTACATCGCCTGTCATCATCACGGTGACTAGGAGATGTTAACTACCTCGCCTGTCATCACGGTGGCTAGCAGATGTTGACTACCTCGCCTGTCATCATCATGGTGGCTAGGAGATGTTAACTACCTCGCCTCTCCTCATCACGGTGACAAGGAGATGTTAACTACCTCGCCTGTCATCATCACGGTGGCTAGGAGATATTAACTACCTCGTCTATCGTCATCACGGTGACTAGGAGATGTTAACTACCTCGTCTGTTATCATCACGGTGGCTATTAGATGTTATATACCTCGCCTGTCGTCATCACGGTGGCTAGGAGATGTTAACTACCTCGCCTGTTATTATCACGGTGGCTAGGAGATGTTGACTACCTCGCCTGTTATTATCACTGTGACTAGAAGATGTTAACTACCTCGCCTGTCGCCATCAAGGTGGATAGGAGATGTTAACTACCTCGCCTGTCGTCATCACTGTGACTAGGAGATGTTAACTACCTCACCTGTTATCATCACTGTGACTAGGAGATTTTAACTACCTCGTCTGTCATCATCACTGTGGCTAGGAGATGTTAACTACCTCGCCTGTCATCATCACTGTGACCAGGAGATGTTGACTACCTCCCCTGTCATCATCACGGTGGCTAGGAGATGTTAACTACCTCGCTTGTTATCATCACTGTGACTAGGAGATGTTGACTACCTCCTGTTATCATCACGGTGGCTAGGAGATGTTGACTACCTTGCCTGTCATCATCATGGTGGCTAGGAGATGTTAACTACCTCGCCTGTCATCATCACGGTGGCTAGGAGATGTTGACTACCTCGCCTGTTATCATCACTGTGACTAGAAGATGTTAACTTCCTCGCCTGTCATCATCACTGTGACCAGGAGATGTTAACTACCTCACCTGTTATCATCACTGTGAATAGGAGATGTTAACTACCTCGTCTGTTATCATCACTGTGACCAGGAGATGTTGACTACCTCGCCTGTCATCATCACGGTGGCTAGGAGATGTTAACTACCTCGCCTGTCATCATCACTGTTACCAGGAGATGTTAACCCCCTCGCCTGTTATCATCAATGTGACTAGGATATGTTGACTACCTCGCCTGTTGTCATCACGGTGGCTAGAAGATGTTAACTACCTCACCTGTCATCATCACGGTGGCTAGGAGATGTTAACTACGTCACCTGTTATCATCACTGTGACTAGGAGATGTTGACTACCTAGTCTGTCATCATCACTGTGACTAGGAGATGTTAACTTCCTCGCCTGTCATCATCACGGTGGCTAGGAGATGTTAACTACCCCGCCTGTTATCATCACTGTGACTAGGAGATGTTAACTACCTTGCCTGTTATTATGGTGGCTAGGAGATGTTTACTACCTAGCCTGTCATCATCACGGTGGCCAGGAGATGTTAACTACCTCGCCTGTCATCATCACGGTGGCTATATGTTAACTACCTCGCCTGTCATCATTATGGTGGCTAGGAGATGTTAACTACCTCGCCTGTCATCATCACTGTGACCAGGAGATATTGACTACCTCCCCTGTCATCATCACGGTGGCTAGGAGATGTTAACTACCTCGCTTGTTATCATCACTGTGACTAGGAGATGTTGACTACCTCCTGTTATCATCACGGTGGCTAGGAGATGTTGACTACCTTGCCTGTCATCATCATGGTGGCTAGGAGATGTTAACTACCTCGCCTGTCATCATCACGGTGGCTAGGAGATGTTGACTACCTCGCCTGTTATCATCACTGTGACTAGAAGATGTTAACTTCCTCGCCTGTCATCATCACTGTGACCAGGAGATGTTAACTACCTCACCTGTTATCATCACTGTGAATAGGAGATGTTAACTACCTCGTCTGTTATCATCACCGTGACCAGGAGATGTTGACTACCTCGCCTGTCATCATCACGGTGGCTAGGAGATGTTAACTACCTCGCCTGTCATCATCACTGTTACCAGGAGATGGTAACCCCCTCGCCTGTTATCATCAATGTGACTAGGATATGTTGACTACCTCGCCTGTTGTCATCACGGTGGCTAGAAGATGTTAACTACCTCACCTGTCATCATCACGGTGGCTAGGAGATGTTAACTATGTCACCTGTTATCATCACTGTGACTAGGAGATGTTGACTACCTAGTCTGTCATCATCACTGTGACTAGGAGATGTTAACTTCCTCGCCTGTCATCATCACGGTGGCTAGGAGATGTTAACTACCCCGCCTGTTATCATCACTGTGACTAGGAGATGTTAACTACCTTGCCTGTTATTATGGTGGCTAGGAGATGTTTACTACCTAGCCTGTCATCATCACGGTGGCCAGGAGATGTTAACTACCTCGCCTGTCATCATCACGGTGGCTATATGTTAACTACCTCGCCTGTCATCATTATGGTGGCTAGGAGATGTTAACTACCTCGCCTGTCATCATCACGGTGACTAGGAGATGTTAACTACCTCGCCTGTTATTATGGTGGCTAGGAGATGTTGATTACCTCGCCTGTCATCATCACGGTGGCTAGGAGATGTTAACTAACTCGCCTATCATCATCATTGTGATTAGGAGATGTTAACTACCTCGCCTGTCATCATCACGGTGGCTAGGAGATGTTAACTAACTCGCCTGTCATCATTGTGATTAGGAGATGTTAACTACCTTGCCTGTCATCATCACGGTGGCCAGGAGATGTTAACTACCTTGCCTGTTATCATCACTGTGACTAGGAGATGTTAACTACCTCGCCTGTCGTCATCACGGTGGCTAGGAGATGTTAACTACCTCACCTGTTATCATCATTGTGACTAGGAGATGTTAACTAGCTCGCCTTTTATCATCACGGTGGCTAGGAGATGTTAACTACCTTGCCTGTCGTCATCACGGTGGCTAGGAGATGTTAACTACCTCGCCTGTCATCATCACGGTGACTAGGAGATGTTAACTACCTCGCCTGTTATCATCACGGTGACTAGGAGATGTTAACTACCTCGCCTGTTATTATGGTGGCTAGGAGATGTTGACTACCTAGCCTGTCATCATCACGGTGGCCAGGAGATGTTAACTACCTTGCCTGTCATCATCACGGTGGCTAGATGTTAACTACCTCGCCTGTCATCATTATGGTGGCTAGGAGATGTTAACTACCTCGCCTGTATCATCACGGTGGCTAGGAGATGTTAACTACCTCGCCTGCTATCATCACGGTGGCTCGGAGATGTTAACTACCTTGCCTGTCGTCATCACGGTGGCTGGGAGATGTTAACTACCTTTCCTGTTATCATAAATGTGACTAGGAGATGTTAACTAGCTCGCCTGTTATCATCACAGTGGCTAGGAGATGTTAACTACCTCGCCTGTCATCATCATTGTGGCTAGGAGATGTTAACTACATCACCTGTCATCATCACGGTGACTAGGAGATGTTAACTACCTCGCCTGTCATCACGGTGGCTAGCAGATGTTGACTACCTCGCCTGTCATCATCATGGTGGCTAGGAGATGTTAACTACCTCGCCTCTCCTCATCACGGTGACAAGGAGATGTTAACTACCTCGCCTATCATCATCACGGTGGCTAGGAGATGTTAACTACCTCGCCTATCGTCATCACGGTGACTAGGAGATGTTAACTACCTCGTCTGTTATCATCACGGTGGCTATTAGATGTTATATACCTCGCCTGTCGTCATCACGGTGGCTAGGAGATGTTAACTACCTCGCCTGTTATTATCACGGTGGCTAGGAGATGTTGACTACCTCGCCTGTTATCATCACTGTGACTAGAAGATGTTAACTACCTCGCCTGTCGCCATCAAGGTGGATAGGAGATGTTAACTACCTCGCCTGTTGTCATCACTGTGACTAGGAGATGTTAACTACCTCACCTGTTATCATCACTGTGACTAGGAGATGTTAACTACCTCGTCTGTCGTCATCACTGTGGCTAGGAGATGTTAACTACCTCGCCTGTCATCATCACTGTGACCAGGAGATGTTGACTACCTCGCCTGTCATCATCACGGTGGCTAGGAGATGTTAACTACCTCGCTTGTTATCATCACTGTGACTAGGAGATGTTGACTTCCTTTCCTGTTATCATCACGGTGGCTAGGAGATGTTGACTACCTCGCCTGTCATCATCATGGTGGCTAGGAGATGTTAACTACCTCGCCTGTCATCATCACGGTGGCTAGGAGATGTTGACTACCTCGCCTGTTATCATCACTGTGACTAGAAGATGTTAACTACCTCGCCTGTCATCATCACTGTGACCAGGAGATGTTAATTACCTCACCTGTTATCATCACTGTGAATAGGAGATGTTAACTACCTCGTCTGTTATCATCACTGTGACCAGGAGATGTTGACTACCTCGCCTGTCATCATCACGGTGGCTAGGAGATGTTAACTACCTCGCCTGTCATCATCACTGTTACCAGGAGATGTTAACTCCCTCGCCTGTTATCATCACTGTGACTAGGATATGTTGACTACCTCGCCTGTCGTCATCACGGTGGCTAGAAGATGTTAAATACCTCACCTGTCATCATCACGGTGGCTAGGAGATGTTAACTACCTCACCTGTTATCATCACTGTGACTAGGAGATGTTGACTACCTAGTCTGTCATCATCACTGTGACTAGGAGATGTTAACTTCCTCGCCTGTCATCATCACGGTGGCTAGGAGATGTTAACTACCTCGCCTGTTATTATGGTGGCTAGGAGATGTTGACTACCTAGCCTGTCATCATCACGGTGGCCTGGAGATGTTAACTACCTCGCCTGTCATCATCACGGTGGCTATATGTTAACTACCTCGCCTGTCATCATTATGGTGGCTAGGAGATGTTAACTACCTCGCCTGTCATCATCACGGTGACTAGGAGATGTTAACTACCTCGCCTGTTATTATGGTGGCTAGGAGATGTTGATTACCTCGCCTGTCATCATCACGGTGGCTAGGAGATGTTAACTAACTCGCCTGTCATCATCATTGTGATTAGGAGATGTTAACTACCTCGCCTGTCATCATCACGGTGGCTAGGAGATGTTAACTAACTCGCCTGTCATCATCATTGTGATTAGGAGATGTTAACTACCTCGCCTGTCATCATCACGGTGGCCAGGAGATGTTAACTACCTCGCCTGTTATCATCACTGTGACTAGGAGATGTTAACTACCTCGCCTGTCGTCATCACGGTGGCTAGGAGATGTTAACTACCTCACCTGTTATCATCACTGTGACTAGGAGATGTTAACTAGCTCGCCTTTTATCATCACGGTGGCTAGGAGATGTTAACTACCTCGCCTGTCGTCATCACGGTGGCTAGGAGATGTTAACTACCTCGCCTGTCATCATCACGGTGACTAGGAGATGTTAACTACCTCGCCTGTTATCATCACGGTGACTAGGAGATGTTAACTACCTCGCCTGTTATTATGGTGGCTAGGAGATGTTGACTACCTAGCCTGTCATCATCACGGTGGCCAGGAGATGTTAACTACCTCGCATGTCATCATCACGGTGGTTAGATGTTAACTACCTTGCCTGTCATCATTATGGTGGCTAGGATATGTTAACTACCTCGCCTGTCATCATCACTGTGACTAGAAGATGTTAACTAACTCGCCTGTCGCCATCAAGGTGGATAGGAGATGTTAACTACCTCGCCTGTCGTCATCACGGTGGCTAGGAGATGTTAACTACCTCTCCTGTTATCATAAATGTGACTAGGAGATGTTAACTACATCACCTGTCATCATCACGGTGACTAGGAGATGTTGACTACTTCGCTTTTCATCGTCACAGTGACTAGGAGATGTTAACTACCTCGCCTGTCATCATCACGGTGACTAGGAGATGTTAACTACCTCGCCTGTCATCACGGTGGCTAGGAGATATTGACTACCTTGCCTGTCATCATCACGGTGGCTAGGAGATGTTAACTACCTTGCCTGTTATCATCACTGTTACTAGGAGATGTAAACTACCTTGCCTGTCATCATCACTGTGACCAGGAAATGTTAACTCCCTCGCCTGTTATCATCACTGTGACTAGGAGAGGTTAACTACCTCACCTGTTATCATCACTGTGACTAGGAGATGTTAACTACCTCGTCTGTCGTCATCACTGTGGCTAGGAGATGTTAACTACCTCGCCTGTCATCATCACTGTGACCAGGAGATGTTGACTTCCTCGCCTGTCATCATCACGGTGGCTAGGAGATGTTAACTACCTCGCTTGTTATCATCACTGTGACTAGGAGATGTTGACTACCTAGCCTGTTATCATCACGGTGGCTAGGAGATGTTGACTACCTCGCCTGTCATCATCATGGTGGCTAGGAGATGTTAACTACCTCGCCTGTCATCATCACGGTGGCTAGGAGATGTTGACTACCTCGCCTGTTATCATCACTGTGACTAGAAGATGTTAACTACCTCGCCTGTCATCATCACTGTGACCAGGAGATGTTAACTACCTCACCTGTTATCATCACTGTGAATAGGAGATGTTAACTACCTCGCCTGTTATCATCACTGTGACCAGGAGATGTTGACTACCTCGCCTGTCATCATCACGGTGGCTAGGAGATGTTAACTACCTCGCCTGTCATCATCACTGTTACCAGGAGATGTTAACTACCTCGCCTGTCATCACGGTGACTAGGAGATGTTAACTACCTCGCCTGTTACCATCACGGTGACTAGGATATGTTAACTACCTCGCCTGTCATTATGGTTGCTAGGAGATGTTGATTACCTCGCCTGTCATCATCACGGTGGCTAGGAGATGTTACCTACCTTGCCTGTCATCATCACGGTGGCTAGGAGATGTTAACTAACTTGCCTGTCATCATCATTGTGATTAGGAGATGTTAAATACCTCGCCTGTCATCATCACGGTGGTCAGGAGATGTTAACTACCTCGCCTGTTATCATCACTGTGACTAGGAGATGTTAACTACCTTGCCTGTCGTCATCAGGGTGGCTAGGAGATGTTAACTACCTCACCTGTTATCATCACTGTGACTAGGAGATGTTAAATAGCTTGCCTTTTATCATCACGGTGGCTAGGAGATGTTAACTACCTCACCTGTCGTCATCACGGTGGCTAGGAGATGTTAACTACCTCGCCTGTCATCATCACGGTGACTAGGAGATGTTAACTACCTCGCCTGTTATCATCACGGTGACTAGGAGATGTTAACTACCTCGCCTGTTATTATGGTGGCTAGGAGATGTTGACTACCTAGCCTGTCATCATCACGGTGGCCAGGAGATGTTAACTACCTCGCCTATCATCATCACGGTGGCTAGATGTTAACTACCTCGCCTGTCATCATTATGGTGGCTAGGAGATGTTAACTACCTCGCCTGTAGTCATCACGGTGGCTAGGAGATGTTAACTACCTAGCCTGTCATCATCACGGTAGCTAGGAGATGTTAACTACCTCGCCTGTATCATCACGGTGGCTAGGAGATGTTAACTACCTCGCCTGCTATCATCACGGTGGCTCGGAGATGTTAACTACCTCGCCTGTCGTCATCACGGTGGCTATGAGATGTTAACTACCTTTCCTGTTATCATAAATGTGACTAGGAGATGTTAACTACATCGCCTGTCATCATCACGGTGACTAGGAGAGGTTAACTACCTCGCCTGTCATCACGGTGGCTAGCAGATGTTGACTACCTCGCCTGTCATCATCACGGTGGCTAGATGTTAACTACCTCGCCTGTCATCATTATGGTGGCTAGGAGATGTTAACTACCTCGCCTGTCATCATCACTGTGACTAGAAGATGTTAACTACCTCGCCTGTCGCCATCAAGGTGGATAGGAGATGTTAACTACCTCGCCTGTCGTCATCACGGTGGCTAGGAGATGTTAACTACCTCTCCTGTTATCATAAATGTGACTAGGAGATGTTAACTACATCACCTGTCATCATCACGGTGACTAGGAGATGTTGACTACTTGCTTTTCATCGTCACAGTGACTAGGAGATGTTAACTACCTCGCCTGTCATCATCACGGTGACTAGGAGATGTTAACTACCTCTCCTGTCATCACGGTGGCTAGGAGATATTGACTACCTTGCCTGTCATCATCACGGTGGCTAGGAGATGTTAACTACCTCGCCTGTTATCATCACTGTTACTAGGAGATGTAAACTACCTTGCCTGTCATCATCACTGTGACCAGGAAATGTTAACTCCCTCGCCTGTTATCATCACTGTGACTAGGAGATGTTAACTACCTCACCTGTTATCATCACTGTGACTAGGAGATGTTAACTACCTCGTCTGTCGTCATCACTGTGGCTAGGAGATGTTAACTACCTCGCCTGTCATCATCACTGTGACCAGGAGATGTTGACTACCTCGCCTGTCATCATCACGGTGGCTAGGAGATGTTAACTACCTCGCTTGTTATCATCACTGTGACTAGGAGATGTTGACTACCTAGCCTGTTATCATCACGGTGGCTAGGAGATGTTGACTACCTCGCCTGTCATCATCATGGTGGCTAGGAGATGTTAACTACCTCGCCTGTCATCATCACGGTGGCTAGGAGATGTTGACTACCTCGCCTGTTATCATCACTGTGACTAGAAGATGTTAACTACCTCGCCTGTCATCATCACTGTGACCAGGAGATGTTAACTACCTCACCTGTTATCATCACTGTGAATAGGAGATGTTAACTACCTCGCCTGTTATCATCACTGTGACCAGGAGATGTTGACTACCTCGCCTGTCATCATCACGGTGGCTAGGAGATGTTAACTACCTCGCCTGTCATCATCACTGTTACCAGGAGATGTTAACTACCTCGCCTGTCATCACGGTGACTAGGAGATGTTAACTACCTCGCCTGTTACCATCACGGTGACTAGGATATGTTAACTACCTCGCCTGTCATTATGGTTGCTAGGAGATGTTGATTACCTCGCCTGTCATCATCACGGTGGCTAGGAGATGTTACCTACCTTGCCTGTCATCATCACGGTGGCTAGGAGATGTTAACTAACTTGCCTGTCATCATCATTGTGATTAGGAGATGTTAAATACCTCGCCTGTCATCATCACGGTGGTCAGGAGATGTTAACTACCTCGCCTGTTATCATCACTGTGACTAGGAGATGTTAACTACCTTGCCTGTCGTCATCACGGTGGCTAGGAGATGTTAACTACCTCACCTGTTATCATCACTGTGACTAGGAGATGTTAAATAGCTTGCCTTTTATCATCACGGTGGCTAGGAGATGTTAACTACCTCACCTGTCGTCATCACGGTGGCTAGGAGATGTTAACTACCTCGCCTGTCATCATCACGGTGACTAGGAGATGTTAACTACCTCGCCTGTTATCATCACGGTGACTAGGAGATGTTAACTACCTCGCCTGTTATTATGGTGGCTAGGAGATGTTGACTACCTAGCCTGTCATCATCACGGTGGCCAGGAGATGTTAACTACCTCGCCTATCATCATCACGGTGGCTAGATGTTAACTACCTCGCCTGTCATCATTATGGTGGCTAGGAGATGTTAACTACCTCGCCTGTCGTCATCACGGTGGCTAGGAGATGTTAACTACCTAGCCTGTCATCATCACGGTAGCTAGGAGATGTTAACTACCTCGCCTGTATCATCACGGTGGCTAGGAGATGTTAACTACCTCGCCTGCTATCATCACGGTGGCTCGGAGATGTTAACTACCTCGCCTGTCGTCATCACGGTGGCTAGGAGATGTTAACTACCTTTCCTGTTATCATAAATGTGACTAGGAGATGTTAACTACATCACCTGTCATCATCACGGTGACTAGGAGATGTTGACTACTTGCTTTTCATCGTCACAGTGACTAGGAGATGTTAACTACCTCGCCTGTCATCATCACGGTGACTAGGAGATGTTAACTACCTCTCCTGTCATCACGGTGGCTAGGATATATTGACTACCTTGCCTGTCATCATCACGGTGGCTAGGAGATGTTAACTACCTCGCCTGTTATCATCACTGTTACTAGGAGATGTAAACTACCTTGCCTGTCATCATCACTGTGACCAGGAAATGTTAACTCCCTCGCCTGTTATCATCACTGTGACTAGGAGATGTTAACTACCTCACCTGTTATCATCACTGTGACTAGGAGATGTTAACTACCTCGTCTGTCATCATCACTGTGGCTAGGAGATGTTAACTACCTCGCCTGTCATCATCACTGTGACCAGGAGATGTTGACTACCTCGCCTGTCATCATCACGGTGGCTAGGAGATGTTACCTACCTTGCCTGTCATCATCACGGTGGCTAGGAGATGTTAACTAACTTGCCTGTCATCATCAAGGTGGATAGGAGATGTTAACTACCTCGCCTGTCGTCATCACGGTGGCTAGGAGATGTTAACTACCTCTTCTGTTATCATAAATGTGACTAGGAGATGTTAACTACATCACCTGTCATCATCACGGTGACTAGGAGATGTTGACTACTTGCTTTTCATCGTCACAGTGACTAGGAGATGTTAACTACCTCGCCTGTCATCATCACGGTGACTAGGAGATGTTAACTACCTCTCCTGTCATCACGGTGGCTAGGAGATATTGACTACCTTGCCTGTCATCATCACGGTGGCTAGGAGATGTTAACTACCTCGCCTGTTATCATCACTGTTACTAGGAGATGTAAACTACCTTGCCTGTCATCATCACTGTGACCAGGAAATGTTAACTCCCTCGCCTGTTATCATCACTGTGACTAGGAGATGTTAACTACCTCACCTGTTATCATCACTGTGACTAGGAGATGTTAACTACCTCGTCTGTCGTCATCACTGTGGCTAGGAGATGTTAACTACCTCGCCTGTCATCATCACTGTGACCAGGAGATGTTGACTACCTCGCCTGTCATCATCACGGTGGCTAGGAGATGTTACCTACCTTGCCTGTCATCATCACGGTGGCTAGGAGATGTTAACTAACTTGCCTGTCATCATCATTGTGATTAGGAGATGTTAAATACCTCGCCTGTCATCATCACGGTGGTCAGGAGATGTTAACTACCTCGCCTGTTATCATCACTGTGACTAGGAGATGTTAACTACCTTGCCTGTCGTCATCACGGTGGCTAGGAGATGTTAACTACCTCACCTGTTATCATCACTGTGACTAGGAGATGTTAAATAGCTTGCCTTTTATCATCACGGTGGCTAGGAGATGTTAACTACCTCACCTGTCGTCATCACGGTGGCTAGGAGATGTTAACTACCTCGCCTGTCATCATCACGGTGACTAGGAGATGTTAACTACCTCGCCTGTTATCATCACGGTGACTAGGAGATGTTAACTACCTCGCCTGTTATTATGGTGGCTAGGAGATGTTGACTACCTAGCCTGTCATCATCACGGTGGCCAGGAGATGTTAACTACCTCACCTATCATCATCACGGTGGCTAGATGTTAACTACCTCGCCTGTCATCATTATGGTGGCTAGGAGATGTTAACTACCTCGCCTGTCGTCATCACGGTGGCTAGGAGATGTTAACTACCTAGCCTGTCATCATCACGGTAGCTAGGAGATGTTAACTACCTCGCCTGTATCATCACGGTGGCTAGGAGATGTTAACTACCTCGCCTGCTATCATCACGGTGGCTCGGAGATGTTAACTACCTCGCCTGTCGTCATCACGGTGGCTATGAGATGTTAACTACCTTTCCTGTTATCATAAATGTGACTAGGAGATGTTAACTACATCGCCTGTCATCATCACGGTGACTAGGAGAGGTTAACTACCTCGCCTGTCATCACGGTGGCTAGCAGATGTTGACTACCTCGCCTGTCATCATCACGGTGGCTAGATGTTAACTACCTCGCCTGTCATCATTATGGTGGCTAGGAGATGTTAACTACCTCGCCTGTCATCATCACTGTGACTAGAAGATGTTAACTACCTCGCCTGTCGCCATCAAGGTGGATAGGAGATGTTAACTACCTCGCCTGTCGTCATCACGGTGGCTAGGAGATGTTAACTACCTCTCCTGTTATCATAAATGTGACTAGGAGATGTTAACTACATCACCTGTCATCATCACGGTGACTAGGAGATGTTGACTACTTGCTTTTCATCGTCACAGTGACTAGGAGATGTTAACTACCTCGCCTGTCATCATCACGGTGACTAGGAGATGTTAACTACCTCTCCTGTCATCACGGTGGCTAGGAGATATTGACTACCTTGCCTGTCATCATCACGGTGGCTAGGAGATGTTAACTACCTCGCCTGTTATCATCACTGTTACTAGGAGATGTAAACTACCTTGCCTGTCATCATCACTGTGACCAGGAAATGTTAACTCCCTCGCCTGTTATCATCACTGTGACTAGGAGATGTTAACTACCTCACCTGTTATCATCACTGTGACTAGGAGATGTTAACTACCTCGTCTGTCGTCATCACTGTGGCTAGGAGATGTTAACTACCTCGCCTGTCATCATCACTGTGACCAGGAGATGTTGACTACCTCGCCTGTCATCATCACGGTGGCTAGGAGATGTTAACTACCTCGCTTGTTATCATCACTGTGACTAGGAGATGTTGACTACCTAGCCTGTTATCATCACGGTGGCTAGGAGATGTTGACTACCTCGCCTGTCATCATCATGGTGGCTAGGAGATGTTAACTACCTCGCCTGTCATCATCACGGTGGCTAGGAGATGTTGACTACCTCGCCTGTTATCATCACTGTGACTAGAAGATGTTAACTACCTCGCCTGTCATCATCACTGTGACCAGGAGATGTTAACTACCTCACCTGTTATCATCACTGTGAATAGGAGATGTTAACTACCTCGCCTGTTATCATCACTGTGACCAGGAGATGTTGACTACCTCGCCTGTCATCATCACGGTGGCTAGGAGATGTTAACTACCTCGCCTGTCATCATCACTGTTACCAGGAGATGTTAACTACCTCGCCTGTCATCACGGTGACTAGGAGATGTTAACTACCTCGCCTGTTACCATCACGGTGACTAGGATATGTTAACTACCTCGCCTGTCATTATGGTTGCTAGGAGATGTTGATTACCTCGCCTGTCATCATCACGGTGGCTAGGAGATGTTACCTACCTTGCCTGTCATCATCACGGTGGCTAGGAGATGTTAACTAACTTGCCTGTCATCATCATTGTGATTAGGAGATGTTAAATACCTCGCCTGTCATCATCACGGTGGTCAGGAGATGTTAACTACCTCGCCTGTTATCATCACTGTGACTAGGAGATGTTAACTACCTTGCCTGTCGTCATCACGGTGGCTAGGAGATGTTAACTACCTCACCTGTTATCATCACTGTGACTAGGAGATGTTAAATAGCTTGCCTTTAATCATCACGGTGGCTAGGAGATGTTAACTACCTCACCTGTCGTCATCACGGTGGCTAGGAGATGTTAACTACCTCGCCTGTCATCATCACGGTGACTAGGAGATGTTAACTACCTCGCCTGTTATCATCACGGTGACTAGGAGATGTTAACTACCTCGCCTGTTATTATGGTGGCTAGGAGATGTTGACTACCTAGCCTGTCATCATCACGGTGGCCAGGAGATGTTAACTACCTCGCCTATCATCATCACGGTGGCTAGATGTTAACTACCTCGCCTGTCATCATTATGGTGGCTAGGAGATGTTAACTACCTCGCCTGTCGTCATCACGGTGGCTAGGAGATGTTAACTACCTAGCCTGTCATCATCACGGTAGCTAGGAGATGTTAACTACCTCGCCTGTATCATCACGGTGGCTAGGAGATGTTAACTACCTCGCCTGCTATCATCACGGTGGCTCGGAGATGTTAACTACCTCGCCTGTCGTCATCACGGTGGCTATGAGATGTTAACTACCTTTCCTGTTATCATAAATGTGACTAGGAGATGTTAACTACATCGCCTGTCATCATCACGGTGACTAGGAGAGGTTAACTACCTCGCCTGTCATCACGGTGGCTAGCAGATGTTGACTACCTCGCCTGTCATCATTATGGTGGCTAGGAGATGTTAACTACCTCGCCTGTCATCATCACTGTGACTAGAAGATGTTAACTACCTCGCCTGTCGCCATCAAGGTGGATAGGAGATGTTAACTACCTCGCCTGTCGTCATCACGGTGGCTAGGAGATGTTAACTACCTCTCCTGTTATCATAAATGTGACTAGGAGATGTTAACTACATCACCTGTCATCATCACGGTGACTAGGAGATGTTGACTACTTGCTTTTCATCGTCACAGTGACTAGGAGATGTTAACTACCTCGCCTGTCATCATCACGGTGACTAGGAGATGTTAACTACCTCTCCTGTCATCACGGTGGCTAGGAGATATTGACTACCTTGCCTGTCATCATCACGGTGGCTAGGAGATGTTGACTACCTCGCCTGTCATCATCACGGTGGCTAGGAGATGTTAACTACCTCGCTTGTTATCATCACTGTGACTAGGAGATGTTGACTACCTAGCCTGTTATCATCACGGTGGCTAGGAGATGTTGACTACCTCGCCTGTCATCATCATGGTGGCTAGGAGATGTTAACTACCTCGCCTGTCATCATCACGGTGGCTAGGAGATGTTGACTACCTCGCCTGTTATCATCACTGTGACTAGAAGATGTTAACTACCTCGCCTGTCATCATCACTGTGACCAGGAGATGTTAACTACCTCACCTGTTATCATCACTGTGAATAGGAGATGTTAACTACCTCGCCTGTTATCATCACTGTGACCAGGAGATGTTGACTACCTCGCCTGTCATCATCACGGTGGCTAGGAGATGTTAACTACCTCGCCTGTCATCATCACTGTTACCAGGAGATGTTAACTACCTCGCCTGTCATCACGGTGACTAGGAGATGTTAACTACCTCGCCTGTTACCATCACGGTGACTAGGATATGTTAACTACCTCGCCTGTCATTATGGTTGATAGGAGATGTTGATTACCTCGCCTGTCATCATCACGGTGGCTAGGAGATGTTACCTACCTTGCCTGTCATCATCACGGTGGCTAGGAGATGTTAACTAACTTGCCTGTCATCATCATTGTGATTAGGAGATGTTAACTACCTTGCCTGTCGTCATCACGGTGGCTAGGAGATGTTAACTACCTCACCTGTTATCATCACTGTGACTAGGAGATGTTAAATAGCTTGCCTTTTATCATCACGGTGGCTAGGAGATGTTAACTACCTCACCTGTCGTCATCACGGTGGCTAGGAGATGTTAACTACCTCGCCTGTCATCATCACGGTGACTAGGAGATGTTAACTACCTCGCCTGTTATCATCACGGTGACTAGGAGATGTTAACTACCTCGCCTGTTATTATGGTGGCTAGGAGATGTTGACTACCTAGCCTGTCATCATCACGGTGGCCAGGAGATGTTAACTACCTCGCCTATCATCATCACGGTGGCTAGATGTTAACTACCTCGCCTGTCATCATTATGGTGGCTAGGAGATGTTAACTACCTCGCCTGTCGTCATCACGGTGGCTAGGAGATGTTAACTACCTAGCCTGTCATCATCACGGTAGCTAGGAGATGTTAACTACCTCGCATGTATCATCACGGTGGCTAGGAGATGTTAACTACCTCGCCTGCTATCATCACGGTGGCTCGGAGATGTTAACTACCTCGCCTGTCGTCATCACGGTGGCTATGAGATGTTAACTACCTTTCCTGTTATCATAAATGTGACTAGGAGATGTTAACTACATCGCCTGTCATCATCACGGTGACTAGGAGAGGTTAACTACCTCGCCTGTCATCACGGTGGCTAGCAGATGTTGACTACCTCGCCTGTCATCATTATGGTGGCTAGGAGATGTTAACTACCTCGCCTGTCATCATCACTGTGACTAGAAGATGTGAACTACCTCGCCTGTCGCCATCAAGGTGGATAGGAGATGTTAACTACCTCGCCTGTCGTCATCACGGTGGCTAGGAGATGTTAACTACCTCTCCTGTTATCATAAATGTGACTAGGAGATGTTAACTACATCACCTGTCATCATCACGGTGACTAGGAGATGTTGACTACTTGCTTTTCATCGTCACAGTGACTAGGAGATGTTAACTACCTCGCCTGTCATCATCACGGTGACTAGGAGATGTTAACTACCTCTCCTGTCATCACGGTGGCTAGGAGATATTGACTACCTTGCCTGTCATCATCACGGTGGCTAGGAGATGTTAACTACCTCGCCTGTTATCATCACTGTTACTAGGAGATGTAAACTACCTTGCCTGTCATCATCACTGTGACCAGGAAATGTTAACTCCCTCGCCTGTTATCATCACTGTGACTAGGAGATGTTAACTACCTCACCTGTTATCATCACTGTGACTAGGAGATGTTAACTACCTCGTCTGTCGTCATCACTGTGGCTAGGAGATGTTAACTACCTCGCCTGTCATCATCACTGTGACCAGGAGATGTTGACTACCTCGCCTGTCATCATCACGGTGGCTAGGAGATGTTAACTACCTCGCTTGTTATCATCACTGTGACTAGGAGATGTTGACTACCTCACCTGTTATCATCACGGTGGCTAGGAGATGTTGACTACCTCGCCTGTCATCATCATGGTGGCTAGGAGATGTTAACTACCTCGCCTGTCATCATCACGGTGGCTAGGAGATGTTGACTACCTCGCCTGTTATCATCACTGTGACTAGAAGATGTTAACTACCTCGCCTGTCATCATCACTGTGACCAGGAGATGTTAACTACCTCACCTGTTATCATCACTGTGAATAGGAGATGTTAACTACCTCGCCTGTTATCATCACTGTGACCAGGAGATGTTGACTACCTCGCCTGTCATCATCACGGTGGCTAGGAGATGTTAACTACCTCGCCTGTCATCATCATTGTTACCAGGAGATGTTAACTACCTCGCCTGTCATCACGGTGACTAGGAGATGTTAACTACCTCGCCTGTTACCATCACGGTGACTAGGATATGTTAACTACCTCGCCTGTCATTATGGTTGCTAGGAGATGTTGATTACCTCGCCTGTCATCATCACGGTGGCTAGGAGATGTTAACTACCTTGCCTGTCATCATCACGGTGGCTAGGAGATGTTAACTAACTCGCCTGTCATCATCATTGTGATTAGGAGATGTTAAATACCTCGCCTGTCATCATCACGGTGGTCAGGAGATTTTAACTACCTCGCCTGTTATCATCACTGTTACTAGGAGATGTTAACTACCTCGCCTGTCGTCATCACGGTGGCTAGGAGATGTTAACTACCTCACCTGTTATCATCACTGTGACTAGGAGATGTTAACTACCTCGCCTGTCATCATCACGGTGACTAGGAGATGTTAACTACCTCGCCTGTTATCATCACGGTGACTAGGAGATGTTAACTACCTCGCCTGTTATTATGGTGGCTAGGAGATGTTGACTACCTAGCCTGTCATCATCACGGTGGCCAGGAGATGTTAACTACCTCGCCTATCATCATCACGGTGGCTAGATGTTAACTACCTCGCCTGTCATCATTATGGTGGCTAGGAGATGTTAACTACCTCGCCTGTCGTCATCACGGTGGCTAGGAGATGTTAACTACCTAGCCTGTCATCATCACGGTAGCTAGGAGATGTTAACTACCTCGCCTGTATCATCACGGTGGCTAGGAGATGTTAACTACCTCGCCTGCTATCATCACGGTGGCTCGGAGATGTTAACTACCTCGCCTGTCGTCATCATGGTGGCTAGGAGATGTTAACTACCTTTCCTGTTATCATAAATGTGACTAGGAGATGTTAACTACATCGCCTGTCATCATCACGGTGACTAGGAGTTGTTAACTACCTCGCCTGTCATCACGGTGGCTAGCAGATGTTGACTACCTCGACTGTCATCATCATGGTGGCTAGGAGATGTTAACTACCTCACCTCTCCTCATCACGGTGACAAGGAGATGTTAACTACTTCGCCTGTCATCATCACGGTGGCTAGGAGATGTTAACTACCTCGCCTATCGTCATCATGGTGACTAGGAGATGTTAACTACCTCGTCTGTTATCATCACGGTGGCTATTAGATGTTAAATACCTCGCCTGTCGTCATCACGGTGGCTAGGAGATGTTAACTACCTCGCCTGTTATTATCACGGTGGCTAGGAGATGTTGACTACCTCGCCTGTTATCATCACTGTGACTAGGACATGTTAACTACCTTGCCTGTCATCATCACTGTGACCAGGAGATGTTAACTCCCTCGCCTGTTATCATCACTGTGACTAGGAGATGTTAACTACCTCACCTGTTATCATCACTGTGACTAGGAGATGTTAACTCCCTCGTCTGTCATCATCACGGTGACTAGGAGATGTTAACTACCTCGCCTGTTATCTTCACGGTGACTAGGATATGTTAACTACCTCGCCTGTTATTATGGTGGCTAGGAGATGTTGACTACCTAGCCTGTCATCATCACGGTGGCCAGGAGATGTTAACTACCTCGCCTATCATCATCACGGTGGCTAGATGTTAACTACCTCGCCTGTCATCATTATGGTGGCTAGGAGATGTTAACTACCTCGCCTGTCGTCATCACGGTGGCTAGGAGATGTTAACTACCTAGCCTGTCATCATCACGGTAGCTAGGAGATGTTAACTACCTCGCCTGTATCATCACGGTGGCTAGGAGATGTTAACTACCTCGCCTGCTATCATCACGGTGGCTCGGAGATGTTAACTACCTCGCCTGTCGTCATCATGGTGGCTAGGAGATGTTAACTACCTTTCCTGTTATCATAAATGTGACTAGGAGATGTTAACTACATCGCCTGTCATCATCACGGTGACTAGGAGTTGTTAACTACCTCGCCTGTCATCACGGTGGCTAGCAGATGTTGACTACCTCGACTGTCATCATCATGGTGGCTAGGAGATGTTAACTACCTCACCTCTCCTCATCACGGTGACAAGGAGATGTTAACTACTTCGCCTGTCATCATCACGGTGGCTAGGAGATGTTAACTACCTCGCCTATCGTCATCATGGTGACTAGGAGATGTTAACTACCTCGTCTGTTATCATCACGGTGGCTATTAGATGTTAAATACCTCGCCTGTCGTCATCACGGTGGCTAGGAGATGTTAACTACCTCGCCTGTTATTATCACGGTGGCTAGGAGATGTTGACTACCTCGCCTGTTATCATCACTGTGACTAGGACATGTTAACTACCTTGCCTGTCATCATCACTGTGACCAGGAGATGTTAACTCCCTCGCCTGTTATCATCACTGTGACTAGGAGATGTTAACTACCTCACCTGTTATCATCACTGTGACTAGGAGATGTTAACTCCCTCGTCTGTCGTCATCACTGTGGCTAGGAGATGTTAACTATCTCGCCTGTTATCATCACTGTGACTAGGAGATGTTGACTACCTCGCCTGTCATCATCACTGTGACTAGAAGATGTTAACTACCTCGCCTGTCGCCATCAAGGTGGATAGGAGATGTTAAGTACCTCACCTGTTGTCATCACGGTGGCTAGGAGATGTTAACTATCTCGCCTACTATCATAACGGTGGCTAGGAGATGTTAACTACCTCTCCTGTTATCATAAATGTGACTAGGAGATGTTAACTACATCGCCTGTCATCATCACGGTGACTAGGAGATGTTGACTACTTCGCTTTTCATCGTCACGGTGACTAGGAGATGTTAACTACCTCGCCTGTCATCATCACGGTGACTAGGAGATGTTAACTACCTCGCCTGTCATCACGGTGGCTAGGAGATATTGACTACCTCGCCTGTCATCATCATGGTGGCTAGGAGATGTTAACTATCTCGCTTGTTATCATCACTGTGACTAGGAGATGTTGACTACCTCGCCTGTTATCATCACGGTGGCTAGGAGATGTTGACTACCTCGCCTGTCATCATCATGGTGGCTAGGAGATGTTAACTACCTCGCCTGTCATCATCACGGTGGCTAGGAGATGTTGACTACCTCGCCTGTTATCATCACTGTGACTAGAAGATGTTAACTACCTCGCCTGTCATCATCACTGTGACCAGGAGATGTTAACTACCTCACCTGTTATCATCACTGTAAATAGGAGATGTTAACTACCTCGGCTGTTATCATCACTGTGACCAGGAGATGTTGACTACCTCGCCTGTCATCATCACGGTGGCTAGGAGATGTTAACTACCTCGCCTGTCATCATCACTGTTACCAGGAGATGTTAACTACCTCGCCTGTTATCATCACTGTGACTAGGATATGTTGACTACCTCGCCTGTCGTCATCACGGTGGCTAGGAGATATTAACTAACTCACCTGTTATCATCACTGTGACTAGGAGATGTTGACTACCTCGTCTGTCATCATCACTGTGACTAGGAGATGTTAACTTCCTCGCCTGTCATCATCACGGTGGCTAGGAGATGTTAACTACCTCGCCTGTTATCATCACTGTGACTAGGAGATGTTAACTACCTCTCCTGTCCTCATCACGGTGGCTAGATGTTAACTACCTCGCCTGTTATCATCACTGTGACTAGGAGATGTTAACTACTTCGCCTGTTATCATCACTGTGACTAGGAGATGTTGACTACCTCGCCCGTTATCATCACTGTGACCAGGAGATGTTAACTACCTCGCCTGTCATCACGGTGGCTAGGAGATGTTAACTGCCTTGCCTGTTATCATCACTGTGACTAGGAGATGTTGACTACCTCGTCTGTCATCATCACTGTGACTAGGAGATGTTAACTTCCTCGCCTGTCATCATCACGGTGGCTAGGAGATGTTAACTACCTCGCCTGTTATCATCACTGTGACTAGGAGATGTTAACTACCTCGCCTGTCATCATCACGGTGGCTAGGAGATGTTAACTACCTAGCCTGTTATCATCACTGTGACTAGGAGATGTTAACTACTTCGCCTGTTATCATCACTGTGACTAGGAGATGTTGACTACCTCGCCTGTTATCATCACTGTGACCAGGAGATGTTAACTACCTCGCCTGTCATCATCACGGTGACTAGGAGATGTTGACTACTTCGCTTTTCATCGTCACGGTGACGAGGAGATGTTAACTACCTCGCCTGTCATCATCACGGTGACTCGGAGATGTTAACTACCTCGCCTGTCATCACGGTGGCTAGGAGATATTGACTACCTCGCCTGTCATCATCACGGTGGCTAGGAGATGTTAACTACCTCGCTTGTTATCATCACTGTGACTAGGAGATGTTGACTACCTCGCCTGTTATCATCACGGTGGCTAGGAGATGTTGACTACCTCGCCTGTCATCATCATGGTGGCTAGGAGATGTTAACTACCTCGCCTGTCATCATCACGGTGGCTAGGAGATGTTGACTACCTCGCCTGTTATCATCACTGTGACTAGAAGATGTTAACTACCTCGCCTGTCATCATCACTGTGACCAGGAGATGTTAACTACCTCACCTGTTATCATCACTGTGAATAGGAGATGTTAACTACCTCGCCTGTTATCATCACTGTGACCAGGAGATGTTGACTACCTCGCCTGTCATCATCACGGTGGCTAGGAGATGTTAACTACCTCGCCTGTCATCATCACTGTTACCAGGAGATGTTAACTACCTCGCCTGTTATCATCACTGTGACAAGGATATGTTGACTACCTCGCCTGTCGTCATCACGGTGGCTAGGAGATGTTAACTACCTCACCTGTTATCATCACTGTGACTAGGAGATGTTGACTACCTCGTCTGTCATCATCACTGTGACTAGGAGATGTTAACTTCCTCGCCTGTCATCATCACGGTGGCTAGGAGATGTTAACTACCTCGCCTGTTATCATCACTGTGACTAGGAGATGTTAACTACCTCGCCTGTCATCATCACGGTGGCTAGGAGATGTTAACTACCTCGCCTGTTATCATCACTGTGACTAGGAGATGTTAACTACCTCTCCTGTCCTCATCACGGTGGCTAGATGTTAACTACATCGCCTGTTATCATCACTGTGACTAGGAGATGTTGACTACCTCGCCCGTTATCATCACTGTGACCAGGAGATGTTAACTACCTCGCCTGTCATCACGGTGGCTAGGAGATGTTAACTGCCTCGCCTGTCATCATCACTGTGACTAGGAGATGTTGACTACCTCGTCTGTCATCATCACTGTGACTAGGAGATGTTAACTTCCTCGCCTGTCATCATCACGGTGGCTAGGAGATGTTAACTACCTCGCCTGTTATCATCACTGTGACTAGGAGATGTTAACTACCTCGCCTGTCATCATCACGGTGGCTAGGAGATGTTAACTACCTAGCCTGTTATCATCACTGTGACTAGGAGATGTTAACTACTTCGCCTGTTATCATCACTGTGACCAGGAGATGTTAACTACCTTGCCTGTCATCACGGTGGCTAGGAGATGTTAACTACCTCGCCTGTCATCATCACGGTGGCTAGGAGATGTTAACTATCTCGCCTGTTATCATCACTGTGACTAGGAGATGTTGACTACCTCGCCTGTCATCACGGTGGCTAGGAGATGTTAACTACCTCGCCTGTTATCATCACTGTGACTAGGAGATGTTGACTACCTCGCCTGTCATCACGGTGGCTAGGAGATGTTAACTACCTCGCCTGTCGTCATCACGGTGGCTAGGAGATGTTAACTACCTCGCCTGTGCAGTGTAGTTGGAGTTTGCGGTGTTTCTCTCCCCGTGGGTTCGTGTATTTCTCTCCGGGCTCTCCGGGTTTTCCCTCCACATTAAGATTCAACACCACCACGCGTTTGGCTGCTCTACATTTCGATGCGACAAGCCACTTGGCTGAGCTATCGTTTGTGATAGGCAGTTCGCGTCTGACAAAGCGCTCCATAGCTCAGCGGGTGCCTTACCTGGTGACAATAACAAAACGTGTTCATAGTCTTTGTTGAGAACCACGTTGCCGGAGTCGTCTCCGGTCGAGGCGCACTCCGAGTCACCGGGGCGTCTCGGGGCGCTTCTCGCCCCTCAGTGGCAGCTGCCCCTGTGCGGATCAAGGAGATGAGCCCCAGCACCTGGCCCTGCGAACAGAGGCGTCCATTCGCCCTCCCGTGGCGGGCGCGACGACTGCCGACGGGGCGAATCGCTGCTGCCCCGGCGCACCCACAGCGCGCGGCGGAGTGCGCGGGACTCCACGCGAATTCCGCGGCTTGCGGGGATAGCGGCGACCCTGCTGCTGCTGTCCCTGCTGCTGCTGTACCTGCTGCTACTACTGCTGCTGTTGTTACTGCTGCTGTCCCTGCTGCTGTTGTTGTTACTACTGCTGCTGCCCCTGCTGCTGTACCTGCTGCTACTGCTGCTACTGCTGCTGTTACTGCTGCTGTTGTTACTGCTGCTGTCTCTGCTGCTGTTGTTGTTACTACTGCTGCTGTCCCTGCTGCTGTCCCTGCTGCTGTCCCTGCTGCTGTACCTGCTGCTACTGCTGCTGTTGTTACTGCTGCTGTCCCTGCTGCTGTTACTGCTGCTACTGCTGCTGTTGTTACTGCTGCTGTCCCTGCTGCTGCTGCTGTCCCTGCTGCTACTGCTGCTGCTGTTGCTGCTGTTGTTACTGCTGCTGCTGTTACTGCTGTTGTTACTGCTGCTACTGTTACTGCTACTGTTGCTGCTGCTGTCCCTGCTGCTACTGCTGCTCCTGCTGCTCCTGCTACTGCTGCTACTGTTTCTGTTGTTGCCCCCGTGGCGACGGAGCGCTCAATTCGGCTGCCCATGCAGTTGTCGGGAAGGTCGCCGGATCTCCCGGCGCGTCAACTTGGACCGCTGAGACAAGTTTTGTTGACCCGCCTTTGTCCACCAAGCGGAAGCAATCTATGGAAGTGTTCCCCTGCAGTTAGGCCTGCGTGTGGGTGCTCCCACCTCTAAGCAAGACGTCTGCCCAGCGTGGAAGAGTAGGCCAAATACAGTACGGTCCGGGGTGGGTGGGGGAGGGCGGCTGACCCAGCGCATTTGGGCGAGGGGGGGGGGTGCTGGAGGGGATCAGAATCGGTATTTGTAGTGCAGGAATCCGATGAGCTATAAAGCTCTTGTCCACCCTCGTCCTGGAGGTGGACGCGCCAATTAGCGGAGAGCACCGAAGTTCAAGTCGCGGCACAAAGCACGACAGCAGCAGGGGGAGGGGGTGGTGGAAGCGAGATGTTTGCAATTAGAGAGAATGGCATCCGTAACTCTTAGCTAAGCGAGCACAATCCAAAAACTGATCTCTCTCTCTCGACTTCAATTAACTTATTCAGCAGTAGGCGGGGAGTCTAGGGGGCGGGGCGAGCCCCCCACAATGGACGCACTCAGCCCCGCGCGCGGATTAAGCGCCCCCTGCGCTAAGCCCTTTAGCTCATCTCCATCTGTGCAAGCGACGCGAACAAAGTTAATTCCATTCTTGCGCGGCTAAATTGGAAACTTGTTATCTCAATCCGAGTGAAAGGAGCGAGTCAGGGGCGCTGGGAGCCCAAGGGGGGAGAGGGGAAGGAGGAGAGAGATGCGGGGTTCTGTGATGATGATGGTGGTGGTGATGATTAGTGCTGCTGCTTCTGCGAGCTGCTGAAGTGCCTCGGCACAAAGCGACAGAGAGGTGGGGGGGGATTATGGGCTGCATGGGGATGGACGGGACCCGTCGCGGCCGATCACGGCCCCGATAAGGCGACGCACAACACTCCTCGTGCTGCGGGCAACGTCAAGAAGAGCGCGCCGGATTATCGCGCACGTGTTGCACCACACAGCCCGTGGGCTGCTCCTCCTGCTGCTCCTGCTGATGCTGCTGCTCCTGCTACTGCTGCTGGTGCTGTTGCTGATGCTACTGATGCTGCTGCTGATGTTGTTGTTGCTGCTGCTGTTGCTGCTACTACTGCTGCTGCTGATGTTGCTGCTATTACTGCTGCTGCTGATGTTGCTGCTACTACTGTTGCTGTTGCTGCTACTGCTGCTGATGCTGTTGCTGCTACTACTGCTACTGATGCTGTTGTTGCTACTGCTACTACTGCTGATGCTGCTACTACTGCTACTGATGCTGTTGTTGCTACTGCTACTACTGCTGATGCTACTGATGCTGCTGTTACTGATGCTACTGATGTTGATGCTACTAATGCTGCTGATGCTGCTGATGCTGCTGCTATTGCTGTTGTTGCTGCTACTACTGCTGCTGCTACTGATGCTATTGACGCTACTTCTACTGCTGTTACTCCTGCTGCTGCTACTGCTGCTCTTGCTGCTGTTACTGATGTTGTTGCTGCTACTGCTGCCGATACTGTTGATACTGTTGCTTCTGTTGCTGCTACTCCTGCTGCTGCTCCTGCTGATACTGATGCTACTCCTGGCGATGACACTGCTGCGTCTGCTGCTGCTACTGATGCTGCAGCTGCTGCTAGAGATATGGTGACCCAGCGGATAGTGCCCATTAATGCTGAGGTTCGCGGATCGAATGCGACAGGCCGCCCTGGTCACTGCCGCACAATAGACATGCAGACAATACGTCTCCTTCAGTGGCGGCTCCTGCAAAATCTCTCAGGGGGGGCAAATGTCTGGATGATTGATAAGGATAAGGTCCACCCATGCAATGGATAAATTAACAGCTTAAGCATGTAAAGGCAACTTCACTTTTCTTGGTTCTTTCGGTAAAGTCACGTAGAAGGGAAGTAATAAAATAATAAAAATAAAACATAATAAAATAAAATAATTCTCACGACGTTTCGGCTACAACGCAAGCAGCCGTCTTCACCTGAAGACGGCTGCTTCACCTGAAGACGGCTGCTTGCATTGTAGCCGAAACGTCGTGAGAATTATTTTATTTTATTATGTTTTATTTTTATTATTTTATTACTTCCCTTCTACGTGACTTTACCGAAAGAACCAAGAAGATGAATCCCTGCAGTCACGAAAGCTTTAAATCGAAATGTAACTTCACTTCTTTAATATTAATGAAAAATAAAGTGACTCTTACAATACATCTTGTTTGTTTCTATACTCACTATTAAAACAAACCACTCACGTTTATTTTATTAAAGATTCCACTAGGTGGCGATAAATTATATTGTTGGATGAAACGTGCTTACGTATGATGACGTTAGCACGTATGATGACGTAAGCACGTTAGTGCAAGCCCTCCCGGAAGCCATAGAGAATGCATTGGAGCGCCCCCGTTCGAAAAAAAACATCTTTGAATGTAAGTCTATGGGGCCACTCGGGGCGATTCTCAGCCGGAGTGAAATCGCCCAAAAAGAGGCGGTACTCCACAGAACGTGACATGACGCTGATTGGACTATATCCAGAGGCACAGTGATGGCTAGCGTCACTCTGTGGTTGAATGACATTGGTGGTGCGTCGCCCAATCGCCCTAATGAAGAAACCGCCCCTGGTCTCCTTCATATGCATATCCGTCTCTCCACATGGGTTCCAACGTTTTGTTTACACACCCCGACGGGCGACTATGCCTGTGACTTAGAGTCTCCACACCCAGGCCAGGGACGAGTTCGGGTTGTTGCCGCGCCCGCAGGCTGCCTGCCGACTGCTTCACTCGCAGCGGATGTTACGGATCCCGTGCCGCGATTGGCAAGAGTGGGTCTCGTCGTGTGCCAGCGTCGCGGTACACATTTTCCCGCACCTCCTTAAGCACGAGTGTCTACGTACGGTGCAAGTTCAACATAATACTCATTTGTCAAATCTGAAACAGAACGACTCGAGAATGGAGCGAACGGCGGCAGCAGCAGCAGCGACGTCGCCCCCTCCCGCGAGAGCCCGCAGGCTGCGTCTCAAACAGCAGCAGCGGTCGTAGCAGCATCAGTAGGAGCAGCTGTAGCAGCAACAGTAATAGTGGCAGCAGTAGCAGCGATAGTAGCAATAGAGTCAGCAGCATTAGTAGTAGCACTAGCAGCAGTAGCAGCAGCACTAGTAGCAGCAGCACTAGTCTTAGTAGCAGCAGCAGTAGTAGCAGCAGTAGTAGCAGTAGTAGCAGCAGCACTAGTAGCAGTAGCCGCAGCAGTAGTAGCAGTAGATGCAGCAGCAGTAGTATCCGTAACAGTAGTAGTAGCAGCACTAGCAGCAGTAGTAGCAGCAGCACTAGTAGCAGCAGCAGTAGTAGCAGCAGCAGTAGTAGCAGTAGCAGCACTAGTAGCAGTAGTAGCAGTAGTAGCAGCAGCACTAGTAGCAGTAGCAGCATCAGTAGTAGCAGCACTAGTAGCAGTAGCATCAGCAGCAGCACTAGTAGCAGTAGCAGCACTAGTAGCAGTAGTAGCAGCAGCAGTAGTAGCAGTAGCAGCACTAGTAGCAGTAGTAGCAGCAGCACTAGTAGCAGTAGCAGCAGCAGTAGTAGCAGCAGTAGCAGCACTAGTAGCAGCAGCAGCACTAGTAGCAGAAGCAGCAGCAGCACTAGTAGCAGTAGTAGCAGCAGTAGGAGCACTAGTAGCAGCAGCAGCAGCACTAGTAGCAGTAGCAGCAGTAGCAGCACTAGTAGCAGTAGTAGCAGCAGCAGTAGTAGCAGTAGCAGCACTAGTAGCAGTAGCAGCAGCAGCACCAGTAGCAGTAGTAGTAGCAGCACTAGTAGTGGCAGCACCAGCAGCAGTAGTAGCAGTAGCAGCACTAGTAGCAGTAGTAGCAGCAGCAGCAGTAGTAGCAGTAGTAGCAGCACTAGTAGCAGTAGCCGCAGCAGTAGTAGCAGTAGATGCAGCAGCAGTAATATCCGTAACAGTAGTAGTAGCAGCACTAGCAGCAGTAGTAGCAGCAGCACTAGTAGCAGCAGTAGTAGCAGTAGTAGCAGCAGCAGTAGTAGCAGTAGCAGCACTAGTAGCAGTAGTAACAGCAGCACTAGTAGCAGTAGCAGCATCAGTAGTAGCAGCACTAGTAGCAGTAGCATCAGCAGCAGCACTAGTAGCAGTAGCAGCACTAGTAGCAGTAATAGCAGCAGCAGTAGTAGCAGTAGCAGCACTAGTAGCAGTAGTAGCAGCAGCACTAGTAGCAGTAGCAGCAGCAGTAGTAGCAGCAGTAGCAGCACTAGTAGCAGCAGCAGCACTAGTAGCAGTAGCAGCAGCAGCACTAGTAGCAGTAGCAGTAGTAGCAGCAGTAGCAGCACTAGTAGCAGTAGTAGCAGCAGCAGTAGTAGCAGTAGCAGCACTAGTAGCAGTAGCAGCAGCAGCAGCACCAGTAGTAGTAGTAGCAGCACTAGTAGTGGCAGCACCAGCAGCAGTAGTAGCAGTAGCAGCACTAGTAGCAGTAGTAGCAGCAGTAGTAGCAGCAGCAGCAGCACTAGTAGCAGTAGCACTGGCAGCAGTAGTAGCAGTAGTAGTAGCAGCACTAGTAGCAGTAGTAGCAGCAGCAGTAGTAGCAGTAGCAGCACTAGCAGCAGTAGTAGCAGTAGCAGCACTAGCAGCAGTAGTGGCAGTATCAGCACTGGCAGTAGTAGCAGCACTAGCAGCAGTAGTAGCAGCAGCACCAGCAGCAGTAGCAGCACTAGTAGCAGTAGTAGCTGCAGCACCAGCAGCACTAGCAGCAGTAGCAGCACTAGCAGCAGTAGTAGCACTTGCAGCTATCGTCCTGCGGGGTGAAGGGCCTGCCCTGTCACAACGATGGCGCCAGTCCCGCAGTGCTCTACGCCACGCAGATGTTCTCTCCACTGCTGGATGAATACCTCTCCCCACGCCGTGTCGGTCGTGGAGGTTACTGTCTGCTTTGTTGCTGCTGTCGTCAAACGAGACTCACCCTGGTCTCTTGAGTTCTCACTTGGTTAGACAAATTCGCTTGAGGCGTGACCATACTTCACCGCGCTGGACAGCGCGGGTTAGTGGAGGCTGAGAGAGGAGGGGTTGGTCGGTTCAGACATCACTCGCCACCGATGTTAGCCGTGGCCGGGAATCGAAATCTCAGGCCGCGAGTTCACGGCGCCCTGCGCTAAACACTGCCCCACCGCTCCATCCCCAGGATCTGGTTGGTGACTGTCAGAGCCAGTTCCCTGTGATCTGTAACCTTCACCGCCAACACTCGCCACGCACTGTCCATCACGCACAGCACTCTCCCATATTTGTCTCTCTACATACAGGCTAAAGCATGACGCATGTCTACGTATATTGCGGCTGATGGGATGTGTACAAAGACTTGTATTGTTTGTGCGCAGAGATATCTACGGGAAGGATGCGCAACGCCTGCTTGTTCATGTTGGACCAACCTGGACGTCTTTTGGGAGTGACCGTCCGTCCCAGCCAGCAAAACGTTTAGATCTAGAGAGAGAGAGTATACAACATCGTAGACAACTGTGGGTCCCAACCTCTTCCGATACTTTGTACCCCCTTGTAGGATTTAGTTTCAACCGAGTAGTACCCCTCGCCTGACCCAACATGGTTCTGAGAAATAAATGTATAAATGATGAACATCAATATTTTAACCTATTGTCCATTGTGTGAGGTTATCTCCCTAACTAGCTAGTAACTGCAAGCGAAAAAAAATATCAACGTCATTTGTTCGCTGGGTACTCTTGGGAACCACATTGTTTATTATCAATGAGTTTAGAAAGGTCTTTTATACCGTTCGAGGTTACCATATGGATTCAAACGTATCGTTACTTTATGTGGGCAGATTCCTACGTGATTATTCACCAATTACTCTGATGTAAGATATAATTTTACACATTTAGAAATCACCTCAGGTACAGCCTGGGACATTGCCACGCACTTACCCCCAGGGGTCCGCGTACCCACCGGGCTATAAACCAAGGCCGTAGCCATGGAGTCAACATTGGGGGGGGACCAAATCTTCCAGGGGGTCTAGGGGTTTCTCCCCCAGAAAAAAAATATATCTAAATTTAAAAACGAATTTCTTGCCTAAAATATAAAAAATTCACTAACACATGGGATGGGCTTTTTATTTATTTTTTACAATAATGTCTAATAGTGTATTGTATTACATTGCTGTTGTTTATTTTTTTTTACCTTTTTTTGTTTCATTGTATGTAATGGCAGAGATTAGGGATTAATAAAGTACAACCATAACCACAATCACATAAACAGAAATCTATGCATTGTTATATGAAGACAAGTCCAGATATTGTGGCCAAGGTCTAGCAAATTGTTGTTTTTATTTACATAGCATAGCAATTTTTTTATTTTTAATATTGTTTATAGCAATATATTTGGGGAGACATTTTGAGCATATTTGAATATTGTGGGGGATGTGTCCCCCCCAATTTTTATTATAATTACGGCCTTGCTATAAACTATAGCGCGGCATCTCCAGGCGAGGGCCGCCGGCGGCAGTCGTGGTGCTGGTGGTGCTGGTGGTGGTGGTTCTGGTGGTGGTGCTGGTGGTGCTGGTGGTGGTGGTGCTGGTGTTGGTGGTGGTTCTGGTGTTGGTACTGGTGGTGGTGATGCTGGTGATGGTGCTGGTGGTGGTGGTGGTGCTGGTGGTGCTGGTGGTGGTGGTGCTGGTGGTGCTGGTGGTGCTGGTGGTGGTGCTGGTGCTGGTGGTGCTGGTGGGTGGTGGTCGTGCTGGTGGTGGTGCTAGTGGTGCTGGTGGTGGTGCTGGTGGTGGTGGTGCTGGTGGCGGTGGTGGTGTTGGTGGTGGTACTGGTGGTGGTGGTGCTGGTGGTGGTGCTGGTGGTGGTGGTGGTGCTAGTGGTGGTGCTGCTGGTGGTGCTGGCGGTGGTGCTGATGGTGGTGGCTGTGACATCCACGCGCGGGTCCACGTGGCTCCTCGTCCTCCTGCCCGTGACGTCACCGGAGCCCGGGTCATCTCCGGGGCGGGGAGGGCCTCCGCAGACAATAACCCCGCGTGGGCCGCGCTCACGTGCAGGGCCGTACAGGGCCGTGCAGGGCCGTGCAGGGACGTCTGCAAGATGGACGCGCCATGGAACAGGGACATTTGCCGAAACGCCGCGGTGGCTAGGAGACGTTAACTCCCCCGCCTCGTATGCAGGAGGTCGTGGATTCGATCCCGACCCTGACGCCTACTGTATGTTTGGAGTTTGCGTGTCTCTCTCTCCTCGTGGTCGCGTGGATTGTTCTCCGGGTCCTCCGGTTTTCCCCTCAACATTTAACATCAACGTCACGCATTTAGAGTATTTGGCTGCGATACATTTCCCCGTGATCAGCCGCTTCGTTGAGCTCTCATTTGTGGCCAAGTTGCTTCTGAAAAAGAGCTGCGTCGTTGAGTTGGCCTTACCTGGTAAAATAAAAATAGT
Organism: Lethenteron reissneri; assembly: GCF_015708825.2. NCBI lineage: Eukaryota > Metazoa > Chordata > Hyperoartia > Petromyzontiformes > Petromyzontidae > Lethenteron > Lethenteron reissneri. Next base: position 547,207 of record NC_083791.1, read on the forward strand.
TTAATAGTTTTAGTTGATTCTAATTATACTGTTTTGGTCTACGGGCATTGTTGAAGGCAAGGCACAGTCGTGCGACTGTGTCCATGCAAGCCACTCCGTGGCGCGCCGAGTGAACCCGCTGTGGTCTGCACTCCTCAACGGAGGAGGAGGGGGGGAGAGCGACACGAACTCCCCCTCCCTCCCTCCCTCCCTCCCTCTCCCTCCCTCTCTCTCTCTCTGCTGAAGCCCTCTTCGTCGTGGCCAGCAGCAGACCTCGACATTGGCATCGAGCTCCGGAACCACGATGCTGTTGCTATTATGCAAAGGAATGTAATGAACGGATGTTGCATTTCTGTAAAACTGTACTCTGATATTGAGTCGTGCCGCATGTTGTTCGGCACGATGTCCGACGTTTCGCTCCGCGTGCTGGGAGCTTCTTCAGGAACTGAGTTCTGGACTTTACGAACTGAATCAAGGCACTGTGAGTTTTCCGAAAAAATCGCTCCTAGTACGTGGAGCGAAACGTCGGACATCATGTCAAACATCACGCGGCACGACCCGACAACCCACGGGAGAGCCGCACGGCTCATGGCGAGAAGCCACGCGGTGACGCCTCGCAGCATCGTCTCCTGCACGTGCTCTGGGTAGGTCAATCGGTGGGTAGGTGGGTAGTTGGGCAGGTAGATAGGTGCGTAGGTGGGTTGTTGGATAGGTGGATATAGGTAACAGGTATCAGCATGGGAGCCAGTCGGATCGTCATTGCCCTGCCACCGTGACAAAATATATATTTTATTTTACCAAGTAAGGCCCACTCAGCTATACAGCTTTTTTCAGGAGCGAAACAGCTCAATGGGCCTTCGCTGCGTTGGGAGTTATTTGTGCACCACTGCCAACGCAGCAGCAGTCGTAGCAGGAGCATCACACTGTTGTTATATCAACGACTGCCTTCCACAAAGCTCATGGTCCACCCTAAACCGCATCCATTGCACAAACCACGGCAGTAGATGCGGATACCTGATGCACAAATGCAATATATATTTAAAACACCTCTCCAGTAGCAGCAGTGTGCGACTGTGGTGGTCATCCAGAACAGACCGTGCCGCGTGTAACGACGCAATGCCCCGATCCACAAGTAGGGAGGATACATCACAGCGATGATGCTACTCCACTCAGCTACTCCTGGTGCGGTGATCTGCTGGCTTGACCACCTGGATGTGAGATCGTAGTGGCGTGGCTCTGCATCTACACCAGCAGCCGCACGACAACAAGAAGACGAAGAACAGCTGGATCATCCACAGCGTTTTGTAAGCGACACGAACCAGACGTGTCATGCAGTCGTGAACAGCCGGAACGGAGAACCATCGGCTCACCACATCGTGAGAAGAACCCGGTTTAATAACGGGGCGGCTCAATCCCGGCTTCAACCCCTGCAGGGTCTCAGCGGTGCCAGCCCGGTCAGTGTCTGTGACCCGGGCATTAAAGCCCGCGAGCCACCTGGCCGCTCGTCTCTAAACCCCCTCTTATCCTCAAATCCTGTTACGTGCGGAGGCCGAAAGATCGACGTTCCGTCTTCTTATCCCCTGGATCCCCGACCACTCACACGCGTGTCCGGTGATGGAGGGGGGAAACCATGCTGGCTAGGAGATGTTAACTACCTCGCCTGGTATGCAGGAGGTCATGGCTTCGATCCCTGACGCCTGCTGCTGTATATTTGGAGTTTGCGTGTCTCTCTCCCCGTGGTCGCGTGGATTATTTTCCGGGTCCTCCAATTGGCACGATCTGTTTACGTGACAACCCTTACTAGTTGGCTGTGTCGGATGGTGGCGGGTCTTAACGACACATTTATATATTTACGCGATCTAACCCAAAAACCTATATTATGGATTTTATTGGTCGCGAAAGCCTTCGTGTTAACATGTCCATGTGATAAGCCACTTAATTAAGCTATCGTTTGTGGCCAGGTCGCTTCTGAAAAATAGATATGCAGCTCAGTGGGCCTTAGCTGGTAAAAATAAAATGAAAAAAGTTGTTTAGTTTTTAGCAGAGCAGGCAGTGTTGATCAGTGGTTCTCAACGGGGGGGGGGGGGTGGTACGCAGACCCCTGGGGGCACGACGTGTCAATGTCCCACGGGGTACGTGTGGTGATTCGTAAATGTGTGAAGTGATTTCATATATCAGAGTCATTGGTGAATACTCACATAGGAATCTGGCAATATAAAGTAACTACGATAAAGATCTGGATTTGAAGCTTTCGTGACTGCAGGAATCCCTACTCATTGGCTCTTTCGGTAAAGTCACGTGGGTAGAACAGCAGTTTCCCTGCTGTGATTGTCTCACTTGATGACGGTCGCTTGTGTTGTGATCTAAACGTCGTGATTTGTTATTTTCTACCCACGTGACTTTACCGAAAGAACCAAAGGGTACGATAAAAATGTAAACCTATATGATAACCTAGAACGATATAAAATACCTCTCTAAACGCATTGATCGTAAACAATGTTTCTAATCGTAAGCAGCGAGTGTGAACAAACGACGGCATGCATGCAGAGCGTCCGTTGATTTTTTGTTATTCGCTTGCAGTTACTAACGAGTTCGGGGATAACCTCACAAGATGGACAGCTGGTTAAAATATCGATATTCATTATTCATTACTTTTATTTCCCAGGACCACATTGGGTCAGGCAAGGGAGCTACGACTCGGTTGAAACGAAATTCAACTCGGGGGTACAGCAGCAGGCAAGCAATGTTGAGAACCACTGCTGTGTGGATGGATGTGCATGGTGATTATGAACTCCTGCTGCACGGCTCGCGTGAACTGGGAGTGCAGGGAGGTGGGGCGGGCTGGCTGCCGCACGGCCCTGACAGCGCCGATTACAGCCCAGTGACGACGTCGCGGGGTGCAGCAGACACAATGCACGGACTTCGGGCGACCACAGCGACGAATGTTTAAACCGACAAGGATGCATTGAACCATCTCTCTTCTTGTTGTGCTTCCTCCACCCAACGCCCAATGTCGCTTTCGCTCCTTCTCGCCGCTTGCCCCCTTCCACTGGAACAAACCCCCTCTCCACGTGCGACTCTCCCCCCCCCCCTCGCTCTCCTCTCCTAGCACAGCCCTCGGCTCGTCCTGTCTCTTTCCTCTACCTCGCATTTCCGCCTTCCGCTACCCCAACCAGCACCACCTCGACGTCCTGGACGCCTCCACTGCCGCAGCCTCCACCTCGCTCCCGCCACCTGAGTCACGAACCGATCCCCATTCCGTATCTTGCCAGTTTGTACTGGAGTCAGCAAGCATTGTTAAGCGCCTTGGTGAAAGGCGCTTTATAGAGACGGAATAGAATGAGAGTAACACGAGGCTGTATTCCCTTACTGGCGCCATTACAGGTGTTGCAGACCGCGACGCCTTACTGTGATTGGTGTCAAATTGGCGTCTTGATATGTTAACACCTCCCGTGATTACGCCCGCAAGTACCGAGCCTATTTCACTAATCACTCTCGTGGCACGGGCGACAGGATCCAGTTGCTGCGTCACGAGGACATTAAGTGGTCCCTCTCGCCTGCAAGCAACTGGTTGCCTGCAGCAACTGGTTGCAGCGGAGACGCGCAACGCGTTCCCGAGCGAGTCCTTTGAGTGCAACCGAGTCGCACGCAACCGATCGGCCAGCGTGACGGAGACGCGTGGCCGGGACTGTGGCGCTTTGATGATCTGGAGGAGGAGGGGGGGGATGGAGGGGGTTGAGAGCCGGGGGTAATTCCCCTCCTGAGATCGCCTCACACCGCTCGTTAATTATCGCGAGCCTCTTCAGCCGCACCTGCGCCAGTCGCAGTTACCTCGCGTAAACAAAACAACTCTGCCACGTGAAGTGCTCATGGGGAAATGGGCCATTGCTCGAAACGTCGCCCATTACATGTATATTGCTGACCCGCCCATACTGGACGTCTGTGAAAAAAAGAGCTTTACAGCTCATCGGATTCCTCCTGCAGTCTAAATAAACAAACTCTGAGTCTGAGGTGTATGTTCCCCCTGCATAGAGCAGCGTTAGTGGTGGCTCTGTTGAGTCTCGGTTGTTTCTGCTCGTGCACCACTGCCAATGCAGCGTCACCAGATAAGCTGTCATGTTCACTAACGACAGCTCTTGCGGTGATCAGAAGGCGTTTACTGTCCAACCTCAAACCGCACCTCTGATTAGCAGGGTCGGCTACGTACGGTGCGAAAGAAGTTCAGCGGCAGCGATGCGCCACCGCCGAGTTGGGAGGCCGGGCACGGAGCGGAGCAGCCGTGGGCGTAGTGGTGCTGGTGGTGGTGCTGGTGGTGCTGGTGGTGGGTGGGGAGCGGACCTCTTGCGGCAGTGGGGAGTCCTCGGCTCGCAACGACAACCACAACAATAACGGCAACTGCATCACGCAAGTCGCCACCACGAGACGTTTGCAAGTGGTTTAACACAGCATGTCAGCAGGGTGAGGCTGTGAGTGATGCAACTGGAAACACGCCAAGTTGATTCCTTATAGAACTGATCGTCAAGAGGCCAGTGTTCATCATGGCCAAGCCCTGGCGGGCCACTGGCGACCCCTAGTGGCCTTTAGTGGGGCCCCTGACGTGCGGCCCGCGAAAACACACCACGTGTGACAACACCCCCCATTGTCATCGTGTTACTGCCAAACCCAACACTAGTTTAAAATGTGGCGGCCCTCACACTATTGATGATGTCATATCGGCGAAAGTGGCCCCCCATTCAAAATTAGTGAAGGACACTGATCCAATTGATAATCAATAGTGAAGGACACTGATCCAATTGATAATCAATAGATGATTTTCCGGAATCGATCATCTTGGCTTGATCTTCGAGCATTGGTCATCGACTGAGATCACCCACCATCGTCTCTCCTGAAGCTCTTACTAGCGCGCTCATTTCAAGAAATGCGTTGACTCTCATCCACTAACACAACCAACATTGCCTGCATGGCCTGATGATGCTGGTTGCAATCACCAGTGAAACGTCGTGCTCAATAGTCGAGGGTGTGGGTTTACCCTCTGACACAACCATCCAGCGGTGCCGTGTACGTGACAAGCCTTACTATTGGCTGTGTCGGGAGGAGGTGGGTGTACTACACATTTACAATTACGCGATCTAAACCAAACAGCATTATCATGAATAACATTGGCCGTGACCCCTCCGTGTTAAATTCACACAACGCCATTGGCCGTGACCCCTCCGTGTTAAATTCACACAACGCAATTGGCCGTGACCCCTCCGTGTTAAATTCACACAACGCCATTGGCTGTGACCCCTCGGTGTTAAATTCACACAACGCCATTGGCCGTGACCCCTCCGTGTTAAATTCACACAACGCCATTGGCCGTTCAAAGTTCAAAGTTCAAAGTTCATTTATTAGGTATAGCCCTGTGAGCCATTCAGCTCTTGAATCGGGTGCAACCGCAACAAACAAAAAACAAAAACATGAACAAAAAAACATCTTAAAGTGAATATGTGACTAAGTGCAAACAGAAAATCCAAGAAAAGACAGCAAAAATATTGCAGAAAAAACACCGTACACCAACGCTGTGTGCAAAAATCCCAGTGGGATGCAAGTCAAACAACAACAACAACCACAAGACAACTTAGATTAAGGCCATCAGTCTAACTCTGTACTACAACAACACAAACATGGCTAAACCAATACACTTTTCGAAATCACCAAAATAAAGCCATGAAGGCAATGAAAAAGCAATCATAGGAACTGACGGAATTTTCACAATAAATGGCATAAACAACATGTACTACCAAAACCCTGCAGCCATAGCTGGCTGCATGAGTCACTCCACAACAGCAGGAGCATCAATCGGAGTATTGTAATTTTTCAATGCACCTTTAAGATCAGCACACTAAATCAAAACACAGGTCATACTTTGTAGCGATCATCCGGAGCGAAACATTTTATTTTAGGTCACTGAATAGCACTGGCAGCTAGGGGTGTACAACTCCTCTAAAGCAGTTTTGAGTGAAGATCTCATAGGTAGTGACTCAAGTTTCAATTTATTTGCAACAGCATTCCAGACCCTGGGGGCATCAATAGCAAAGGCCCTTCCTCCAGTATATGTACGGCAATAGGGAATATTAAGCTGGTAAATGAGTGTAGACCTTAGGTCAAATTTGTTCTTTGAAACAGAGACGAGATCCAGCAGGTAATCTGCAGATTTTTTTGCAAGTACATCATGAATAAATAAGATCTGGTGCACAAGCCGTCGAACATTCAGAGATGTTAAGTTTGACCCAATGTAGAGATCACAGTGGTGAGTCCTATATGGGCAGTTCAATGCAAATCTTAAGGCCGAGTGATACATTGAGTCAAGCTTCTTCAGTACAGTACTTGGGGCTGATTTATACACAATGTCACAGTAATCAAGTAGAGGCAGTACGGTAGCTTTAATCAATTCCAAACGGAACATAGGAGGGAAGCAGTGCTTGTGTCGATATAGAAAACCAATTTTAATTTTTGTCTTTTTCCCAATATAATCAATGTGATCTTCAAAATTCAGTTTTGAATCCAGGATGACCCCAAGATACTTATAGATCTTGACTTGCTCTATTTGATCATTATTTAAGGTATGTAATTGGGGAAAAATAACTTCCCGCTTTAGTCCTGGTGAGAAGCATAGCACCTTGGTTTTGGCAGGATTTAGGACTAGTTTAAGAGCAACTAGCTGATGTTGTAGTTTGTTGAAATCACTCTGGAGCTTAGCAATCACGTCATCCGGAGAGCGGCCAGCAGTAATTAGTACCGTGTCATCTGCAAAAAGATTTACCCTGGAATAATCCAGTTCAGTGCCCAAGTCATTTACATAAAGAGAAAACAAGAGGGGGCCGAGAATGGAACCCTGTGGAACCCCTTTTGTTATCTTAACACTGTTTGACCTCCAACCATCTGTGAATACAGTTTGGGTGCGAGAAAAGAGGTAATTTTTTAACCATTTTACTGTGTTTTCGGAAAAACCGAGGCAACTTATTTTACTAAGCAGGATGTTGTGGTCTACTGTATCAAAAGCTTTGGACAAGTCAAGAAAAAGACAGGCGCAGTACTGCTTATTATCAAGGCTACTGTAAATGTGATTCAGAGAGTCTAATGCAGCAGATGTGGTGCTGTATTTTTTTCGGAACCCAGATTGTTTTAGATGTAATAGATTGTTGGCGGACAGGAAACTGCTAATTTGGTAGGTCAATAATTTTTCAAAAATTTTCATCAACGGGGACAAAATTGAGATAGGTCGGTAGTTATTTGGATCATCTTTAGGGCCCCCTTTGTGAAGTGGACGAACATAGGAATGTTTCCATTCTAGAGGAACTGATGCTTCTTTGATGGACAGGTTGAAAATATGGGCTATAGGTTTGTATATTAGGTGACCAACAGTTAGTAGAGCAAAGACGGGAATACTATCTGCTCCGGTAGAGGAGGACCCTTTGAGGTAGGACAGTTGTTTCAGAACATTACTTTCGTGGATTGGCTGAAAACTAAATTCGCTTAATGTTTGGACAGGAGTGTAGGAATTTGCATGAGCAGGGGTGACTCCCAATACATTATCAAATAGGGTACCAGCTTCAGAAAAATGAAGGTTAAAATTGTCAACTATTTTTTGGGGATCTGAAAAATATTCCCCATTTCGGTTAAGCTGAACGGGCAGATGATCTGTTTTGGATGCCTTTTCGATACATTTGATTGTTTTCCAGAAAATCCTGGCATTTCCATGAGATTCAAGGAGAGTGGAAGAGAAGTAGTTATTTTTTGCATGCCGTATTTTTTTGACGCATCTATTCCTTAAAATCCTGTATTCTAGCTAGTCATTGACCAAATTACTTTTCTGAGCACATGCCCAAGCCTTGTCCCTAATTTTCATGAGCTTTGTAATCACAGGATCAAACCATGGTGGACGGTTGCCTTTAGTTTTAAATTTAACCAACGGAGCATGTTTGTTAAGAATTTGGAGAAACGTGTACCTGAAGGTCTCCCAAGCCGTAGTCAGGTTTGGAATATCACAGACCTTGTCAATATCCGAGTGAAGCACATCATTAGTAAATGCCGTGACCCCTCCGTGTTAAATTCACACAACGCCATTGGCCGTGACCCCTCCGTGTTGGGCTGTAGGCGCCCCCGTGTGGTCACGAGCGCACACTGCATCGCCAGGAGCTGCAGATGTTGTCGTAGAATCGCCAAATTGCCGCGGACCCTTGCGCGATTTGTGCGTCGCGCTTGCTGGGATTATCCGAATCTAAATATTTATTTTATACTTGGAGGAATACGGTGCTGTACCAGTCGTAAATCTTGTCAAATAATCGCGGACCCCTGTCTGTATCCTTTGAGCCGTGAATGTTTTGTCAAATAACCGCGGACCCTTGTTGTGTCTTTGAAGTCGTAAATGATTTGTCAAATTACCGCGGACCCCTGTCTGTGCCTGTGAAGTCGTAATTTTTTTTGTCAAATTACCGCGGACCCTCAGTCAGCCTGTGACCGCGTGTGGCCGTGGTGGTGGTGGAGCGAGCGCCGGTGTTGTACTGCACTTGTGCGTCCCCTTCCGCGGCCCTGGCACCCGCCGTGGCTGCGGCGATGTCGGCCGTGGCGCGGCGCGCGTGCGCCCGCTACGCGCAGTGCGTGAGCCGCCACCCGGAGCTCACGGCGCAGCTGGAGAGCGGCTTCCGCAGCCTGTCGTACGTGATGGCGGGTGCGTGGTGCAAGGGTGGGGGGCGGCGGGAGCGACACAGACACACACACAGACAGATACACACAGACACACACAGACACACACACAGACGTACAGACACACACAGACGTACAGACACACACACACAGACACACATAAACATGCACACCGACAGAGACACACAGAGACATGCACACCGACAGAGACACACAGAGACAAGAGACAGACAGAGACACACAGAGACAGAGACACACAGAGACAGACAGAGAGACGCACACGGAGACAGAGACACACAGAGATAGAGACACACAGAGACAGAGACACACAGAGACAGAGACACACAGAGACAGAGACACACAGAGACAGAGACACACAGAGACAGAGACACACAGAGACAGAGACACACAGAGACAGACAGAGACAGACAGAGAGACACACAGAGACAGAGACACACAGAGACAGAGACACACAGAGACAGAGACACACAGAGACAGACAGAGACAGAGACAGACAGAGACAGACAGACAGAGAGACACATAGAGACAGAGACACACAGAGACATAGACACACAGAGACAGAGACACACAGAGACAGACACACAGAGATACACAGAGACAGAGACACACAGAGACAGAGACACACAGAGACAGACACACAGAGACAGAGATACACAGAGACAGAGACACACAGAGACAGAGACACACAGAGACAGAGACACACAGAGACGGAGACACACAGAGACGGAGACACACAGAGACGGAGACACACAGAGACGGAGACACACAGAGACAGACACACAGAGACAGAGATACACAGAGACAGAGACACACAGAGACACACAGAAACACACAGAGACAGAGACCTGCACACCGACAGAGACACACAGAGACAACGCAGAGACGGCCGCCCTTCGCCACCAAGTGGCAATGACATCACCAAGGCTCTTGTGCCAGGCTAGGTGCACTTTGAGGCCACGTGAAAGTGCCGAATGCTCGCTGCTGACAGGATGAGGTCACTCGACAGACCAGGTGCCACGGGTTGACCGCTGAGATGCCTGGCAGAGGCACCCGCCGTAATTTCCCCACTTGTGCCACTTCGCATGTTTAACCTGTGTGTGTGTACACACACACACACACAGGTTATATGTAGTAGGTAGCTACTACATATGTAGTAGTAGCTACATGTGTAGTAGCTACGGGCCCATCGCACTTTAAAGGGCCCCGCGCTAAATGCTCTATTACTATAGTACTATACTGTCTTCAACTTTTATGAACGACTGAGTGTTTAAGGTTAGCGATTTCTCGTATTATCTGGCTTATAGCAAATGACAAATTACTTTACTATGCAAGTGAAAATTTTGTGTTTTAATATTTATGTGTTTATTATATCATTTAGGGCCCCTTTATAACATATGCGACAGGCCCCGCACTAGCTTAGTCCGGCACTGGGCTGGGACGAGGTGGTCTGGTGAGAGGTAAAGAGTTGGGAATCGTGGATGAGTCGCCGGGGGTCATGGGAGAGGAGGTGCAGGAGATTAGGTTTGGTTTGATGATGATGGTGGCTGTGGTTGAGGTGAGCAGACGAGGTCAGGCGTGAGACGATTGGAAGATGGATGAATGGGTGAATCAGAATCTGTTTTCAGACTGGAGCAATCCGATGAGCTATGAAGCTCTTTTTCACAGACGTCCAGTCATGGGGCCAGAGGTGACTGGGTGAGAGATTTTAGATGAGACAGTGAGGGGGTGAGGGGCGGGGCTGTGGTGGTGAGTGAGGCTGTGGTGGTGAGGTTGGGTGAGTGAGGAGCGAGGCTGTGGTGGTGAGGTTGGGGTGAGGGGCGGGGCTGTGGTGGTGAGGGTGAGGTGAGTGAGGAGCGAGGCTGTGGTGGTGAGAGTGAGGTTGGGGTGAGTGAGGGGCGAGGCTGTGGTGGTGAGGTTGGGGTGAGGGGCGGGGCTGTGGTGGTGAGGGTGAGGTTGGGGTGAGTGAGGAGCGAGGCTGTGGTGGTGAGGTTGGGGTGAGGGGCGGGGCTGTGGTGGTGAGTGAGGCTGTGGTGGTGAGGTTGGGTGAGTGAGGAGCGAGGCTGTGGTGGTGAGGTTGGGGTGAGGGGCGGGGCTGTGGTGGTGAGGGTGAGGTGAGTGAGGAGCGAGGCTGTGGTGGTGAGAGTGAGGTTGGGGTGAGTGAGGGGCGAGGCTGTGGTGGTGAGGTTGGGGTGAGGGGCGGGGCTGTGGTGGTGAGGGTGAGGTTGGGGTGAGTGAGGAGCGAGGCTGTGGTGGTGAGGTTGGGGTGAGGGGCGGGGCTGTGGTGGTGAGGGTGAGGTTGGGGTGAGTGAGGGGCGGGGCTGTGGTGGTGAGGGTGAGGTTGGGGTGAGTGAGGAGCGAGGCTGTGGTGGTGAGAGTGAGGTTGGGGTGAGTGAGGGGCGAGGCTGTGGTGGTGAGGTGAGTGAGGAGCGAGGCTGTGGTGGTGAGGGTGAGGTGAGTGAGGGGCGGGGCTGTGGTGGTGAAGGTGAGGTTGGGGTGAGTGAGGAGCGAGGCTGTGGTGGTGAGGGTGAGTGAGGAGCGAGGCTGTGGTGGTGAGCGTGATGATGGCGTTGCTCTGTGTTGCAGGTCGCTTCCCGGACTCGGCGGAGCTCTCCGAGCTGGGTGAGCGTCGCCACGCTACAGAGTCACAATCAGAATCTGTATTTATCCTGGAGGAGGAATCCGATGAGCTCTAAAGCTCTTTTTCACAGATGTCCAGTAGGGGCACAGGGTCAGAACGCTACAACAAGAAACAACACAAAACACGATAGGACTGAAAAGTATAGGAAAGATAAACAAATCACGGAAAAAATGAAACTAAACTTTTTCTTTTACCAGGTAAGGCGCAGAGAGCCGTTAGCTTCAGAAGCGACCTGGGCCACAAATGACAGCTCAACGACGTGGCTTATTGTGTGGAAATTTACAGCAGCCAAATACTCTAAATAATCATCACAGCCGCCCCCATTGGTCACACTGGCTGAAGAGGATGGTCACCTCTCGGATTGAGCGCGCGAGTTCATCCGTTCCGCGACGAGATGACTCGCGTCAAACTGAATCCCGAATGAGGAAGTTGACTCATGCGGGCCCGTTTCTCCGCTGCCCTGCGGGTGGCGTGGCAAAGACGACGAGCCAACCCCGTGCCCGTTGCCGGACACGTGTGTGAACGAGAGCTTCATAGCTCATCGGATTCCTCCTCCAGTCTAAATCAAGATTGCGAGTTTGCCAACCCCCCCTCCCCCCCCCCGTGTGTGACCCTCAGAGAGAAGTAGCCGGGCGAGGGGTTCACTTCCATTCTGGCATTGGAGTCGTTCCCAATGCCAGGGATCCCCACGCGTGGCAGCGGTGGCGGCGTCACAACTCTTCAGATGTTGCGATAAATTGGCAATCATTTACATCGTTATTTTATAGATTATTTGGCTGCTATGAATGTCGATGCCATAAGCCGCTTCGTTGAGCTATCGTTCATAGCCAAGTCACTACTGTATATAGCTCAGTGGGCCTTACCTGGTAAAATAAGTTAGTTTTATTTGTATTTTTTCGCGTCATTCATTTACCTTTCCTATACTTTTCTTTCCTATCGTATTTTTGCATTGTTTGTTGTTGTAACGTTCTTCGTCCTCATCGGAAACCTCCAGGATAAATAAAGATCATTCTGATCATCCTCTCCCTCCCCCGCCCGCGTACTGCCAATGAATGACTGCCAACTGTGGCAGTGGCACGTAGCAGCCTCGTGGGTGAGAGCTGCCGTGCGCTATGAATCAAGAATCACCACTTGACTGGAGGAATCCGATGAGCTACAGATGTCTGGTAGTGAAAGCATCGCGCTGCGCTTTCAGTTGCGCTTCTGCGGCCGTCTGGAACGTACTTCCGTCCAATATCAGGAATCCACCGGAGCTGTGTACTTTTAAATCATCATCTAGATTGAAAACTAATTTCTTGAGAACTTATTTTTGTGTTTAGTTTGTCCTTCCCCCTGCCACCTCCGATTAGCACGGTTGGCTACGTACGGTGCGAAAGAAGTTCAACAAACATGCAGGCATACGGGAATGGCGCTGCTGGCGAGTGGATTGATCCTCTCGAAGCGTGGACGACGGCCCGGGCAGTTCCCTCCACCTCGGGCGATAGAACACCGAGGAGGCCCTAATAGCTGCGTGGCCTCAGCGGGTTGGGCCCAATCGCCGCACCGTGCGCGGTCGGGTGGGGCGGCCAGAGTGTGTATGCGGATCACTACTCGCCGCACAATATGCACAACTCGCTGACGTGACCCAAGTCTCACGTCCCAGCCAGCGGTGGCATGAGCCGCTGGAGTTGCAGTACTGCGGCATCACCTTTGTGGTGGCGAGATGGTAACGACCTCACCTGGTATACAGGATGTCATGGGTTCGATACCGATCCTGGCGCCTGCATTGTTAATGGAGTTTGCATTTTCTCCTCGTGATCATGTGGATTTTTCGCCACATCCGGTTTTTCCCCTCATTTGCAATCAGCATCCACGTGATGATAAGCCACTTCGACGAGTTATCATTTGTGGCCAGGTTGCTTCTTAAAAAGAGCTACACATCTCAGTGGGCCTTACCTGGGGAAATAGAACATGGTGTAGTTGTAGTTTGCGACGCTTCGTGGTGACGTTTGGGTGATGTGACGCGCGACGCCTGCAGTTTACTCGACGGCAAACCTCCTCATCCTTGTCAACGACAGCATCTTGCGCAAAGCCATCAGACGGCCACTACCTCTGGTAAGCACACAACTTGTGCACACACAATAGGGTTAACACCCACACACACTATAGTGTTAACACACTCAATAGGGTTAACACAAAATAGACGTAATACACTAGAGATAAAACACACCCACACACTATAGGGTTAACATACATACAATAGGCGTAATACACAATAGGGTTAACACACACACCCACACAATAGGGTATACACAATAGGGTTAACACACACCAATAGGGTCAACTAACTAACTAAACTTTTTATATTACCAGGTAAGGCCCACTAAGCTCTATAGGGTGATTGAGGAGCAGGAAGCGATCTGGCCACAAATGATAGTTCAGTACACACACACACAATAGGATTATACGCACACACAGTGATAGGGTTTACACCCACAATAGGGTTATCACACACAATAGGGTTAACATACACCAGATAGGGTTACTACACAAAGGCATAACATGGTTACCACACACACACAACATGGTTATCACACACACCGATAGCGTTAGCACACAATCTCCCGTGTAGCCTTGAACAGGCTGTCGGAGCAAAGTGCTGTCTGTGAGACGCGATTGAAGCTGTCGCAACACACGAGCGGGAGCAATGTGGCCAGCACCACACCCGGCCACCTTCGGCTCCCCAGTGCTGGTGTTCACACACCACACTCAGCTACTCGCTCAAGGCTAAGTTGACCTAAATGAGTCTCCTTACCGATTCAGATATTCATCAGTGATGTCGGTCGACAGCGGGAATCGAACTCGGGGTGCCGGATTGGTAGTGCGTTGCGCTAACCACTGTGCCACACTCAAAGATGGGTTAACCGTCGCTGCTGACAGGTGGAGTATCTACCAGATCCCACCGCGGTTTGTCGATTGGCAGGTTGATTGTGGTGGAGTAAAGTGTGGGTAAATCCCATCGTTCACCGAAACGTCTGGCCACAGTAGAAGAGTTAGGCCACGAATACCCCGTGTAGCGGAGGTCCTTCCACGAGTGGTGGTGCGAGCAGGCGCCTGCAGGCCTGCGCCTGCACCATCAACTCCTGCACCATCAACTGCTGCCCCCCTGCCTAAGTTAGAGGAGCGCTGCAGTCTGGGGGTGTGGACCATCGCCCCGAGTGTCGTGACGCCTCCTGCGGGTCAAACCACCACGCCGTCATTCACCTTGACCCACACGCCACTCGTGTGGATAATGCAGCCACAACAACCTTGCACGTGAACCGCCCACCACCTCTCAAGCGCCTGAGCCAGTCCCCCTGGCTGGCGCCTCTCCCCTGCCGCCGCCCTCCTCCTCACCCGGCAGGGTCGCTCCCACCGCCAGAGGGCGCCATGCGTGCTCGCTAGCCACCGTTTTCACGCCAATTGCGTTGCTGCACACTACACGCTCCTGGTTATCGATGTAGAGAGAGCTGATGAAAATTGGTCGAGAACGTGCGTGTGTGTGTGTGTACATACATACATACACACGTACATACACACGTACATACACGTACGAGTTGATTCCCGCTCATGGCCAACACCAGTGTGATTATCGATACTGGTCTTGGGCCTCCCCTAGGTCGACTCAGCCTTAATGAGTACCTGGTGCAGTGTGTAAACATCAACACTGGGGAGACAAAGGTGGTCGGGCATGGTGCTTGCCACCCACCCCCTCGTGTGTCGTGGCGGCCTTCATAGGTGCTGCTCGCTAACGTCACTTGCCCCAACGGTTCGTTCAAGGCTACACGGGGAGGGGGGGATCTTTGTCTTTGTGCTCCACGTGTGCCACGCACAGTCGCTGTCCCACGGGCGCCTGATCACTTGGCTCACGGTGCTGGAGTACGTGGAGGTGTTCTCGGAGATGGGCGCCGCGCGCCTCTGGGGCCCGGCCGGACGTTGGCTCATCATCGTGCTGGTGCAGCTCGCCAAGTGAGTGCGACCACGTGACCGCAATGATGATAACGATGATGACGATGATGACGACGACGATGATGACGACGACGATGATGAAAGACGGCGACGATGACGACGACGATGACGACGACGATGATGACGACGACGATGATGACGACGACGATGATGACAATGACGACGATGACGACCGATGATGCTGATGGCATTGGCTCGTGGTGCGCAGGGCGGTGCTGCGCGCCCTGCTGCTCTTCTGGCACAAGGCCGGGATCCAGCCGTCCCCTCCCATCGTCCCACTCGACAGAGATGCGCAGCCCTCCCCGCCGGCACACGGGGCAGGTGGGAGATGCGCGCACGGTCCATCGCACGGTCCGTCGCACGGTCCGTCGCACGGTCCGTCGCTCGGTCCGTCGCATGGTCCGTCGCACGGTCCGTCGCACGGTCCGTCGCACGGTCGGGACCATTCGCAGCCAGCATCGCCACCTACTGGCAGCAGACTAATGCCGCAGGTCGCTCAAGTGAATGATTCTGGTCTCTCGAGTTCTCACCCAGGATAAATTGAATAAACCTGAGACCCGCGTGGGCGATTGTGCATTCGCGCACGGGGAGCGGCAGCGCCGTGGCGCCGTGCGCCTGTAACCCGGCACCCTGTGGGGGGCCAGGGTTGGTGGATCACACATTCGTGACACTCGCCTGCCCTGGCTGCAAGGTCATCGTCTCCTGGTTTGCCGGCATACGATGGCAGTGCAGCGCACGTAGAAAAACGTTGGACAGCGTGCCGCACGAGTTCATGCGTGTCCCACGTGTGACCTCTCATCACCCCCCCGTGACCCCCCTCGTGATCCCCCTCGTGACCCCGCAGACTGCGAGAGGAGGGAGGGAGAGGGCGGGAGCCTGGAGCCAGAGTCTCTCCCCGCGGCCCCCTCCACCTTTCAGGGCCGCAGATCTCAGCGCGTCATCCGCTCGCTCCACCACAGTGAGAGTCCACCACCACCGTCGCCACCTAAACCACCGTCGCCACCTAAACCACCACCACAGTCACCAGCGTCACCTCCACCGCCACCGACACCACCATCACGCACCAAACACATGTCGCCATCACCACCACCACCACCTCGCAGAGCCACACGCGGCGTGGCCCCGCCACCACCGCTGCGTCCCACGCGGCCACCAGAGAAGCACCTCACCGCTGCCGCGTTTACGCTGCGGCACGGCTGCGCCGCGTCGCTCCGCACCACCTCAGCCCGGCTCGCTTCTCTCTCTCCCCCCCTTTATTATACCCCCTCCCCGCGGCCCCCCAGCCCCCCCTCTGGCACTGCGTGAGTGGGGCGCCCCCCAGCGCGAGGCGGCGGGGGGCTCCGCTTCCCGCGCCCGTTCCGCCGACCAGCCCCCGACGGTGTTGGGGCGCCAGCGTGTCACGGCCGAGGCTCTGCACGTGGCTCGTCCCCTGCTGCACCGTATCCACCGCCCCCCCCACAACCCCCGGCTGCTGCAGGTCGAAAAAGGGACGAGAGACCCATAGACTCACACAGAGACCCATAGACTCACACAGGGACCCATAGACTCACACAGAGACCCATAGACTCACACAGGGACCCATAGACTCACACAGAGACCCATAGACTCACACAGGGACCCATATACTCACACAGGGGACCCATAGACTCACACAGAGACCCATAGACTGACACAGAGACCCATAGACTCACACAGAGACCCATAGACTCACACAGAGACCCATAGACTCACAGAGACCCATAGACTCACACAGAGACCCATAGGCTCACAGAGACCCATAGACTCACACAGAGACCCATAGATTCACAGAGACCCATAGACTCACACAGAGACCCATAGACTCACAGAGACCCATAGACTCACACAGAGACCCATAGATTCACAGAGACCCATAGTTTGTTGTCCTTTCCCCGCACCTCCGATGAACATGATTGGCTACGCGCGGTGCGAAAGGAGTTCAACGCACATATTTGTATATTTGGGTGCGGAGGGATGGTACATCGGTTAGTGGCGCTAGGCTACGAACCCGGTGACCTGTTATCTGATCTGGTCCTGGGCTTCCCCTAGGTCGACTCAGCCTCAAATAAGTACCTGGTATGGTGTGTAAACATCGCCAATGGGGGAGACAAAGGCGACCAGGCGTGGTGCTGGCCACCCACCCCCTCGTGTGCCGTTCCGGCCTTTATAGGTGCCACTCGCTAACGGCACCTGCCCCAACAGTCTGTTAAAGCTAAACGGGTGATCTTTGTCTCTTTGTGTGTCTGTGTGTGTGTGTGTCTCTGTGTGTGTGTGTCTCAGTGTGTGTGTGTGTCTCTGTGTGTGTGTGTGTCTCTGTGTGTGTGTGTGTCTCTGTGTCTTTGTGTGTCTCTGTACGTGTCTCTGTGTGTGTCTGTACGTGTCTCTTGTAGGCTACATGGAGGGGAGGGGGATCTTTGTCTCTGTCTATTTGCTTTCCGTCGGTTTAACGACCAACGGCGTTACCTTCTTCTCCCTGTCATTGATGTGGGACTTATGTAAAATATAAATCTTCCGTGGCTGTCTCCGCTGAGTTCTCGCGTCGAACCCGCGTGTCGTTCGGCTCGATGTCCGACCTTTCGCTGCACGTGGAGCAAAACGTCGGACGTCGTGCCAGACGACATGCGGCACGACCCAAAAAAAGTGCGCTTCAGGAGCGGTGGTCGGTTCCTTAACTCCCGTGGCACCGCCGGTGCAGTGGCGAGCCTGGCGGCGTGCGGAGAGAAGTCGTGGAAGCCGTGGCTCCTCTCTGCCGCGATGGACATCACCAGGTAGGGCTCACGGCGCGGCTCCGCTGTGGAGCTTTGGCCGCGGGGTTAGGGGCTCACTCGTTTCTTTAACCCTTTCTCGTTTCCGATGACGCACACGTACGTATGCATTTGTCATCAGTAATTGATTTCCAAATGGAATCGAAAGTAAAAGGCCACGCGGGAGGGCGTGTGGCACTGTTTGCCGCCATCTGTCATCGAGTGTGCAGTGGTGTCGCTACAGGTCTCTGCGGTGAGTACAACATCTTTAAAAACAGCCCCATCCTGCAACCTACAGACATCTCGGAACAGGAAAGGTTAATCGTATAATGGTGTAATTTCCCCAGGTTTTATCTTGATTGTGTTGGCAGCAACTCTGCCGATGAGACGTTGAATGTCGACAACGTCTGCTTGTGTTGAACCAATGCTGCTGATGAGATGCACTCCCAGAAGGTCGCATGGCTGATGGGATGTGTAAAAAACATAAACTTCGATCCAGATTGCGCGATTGGCATCACCAGAAGAAGAATCCAAGCGGATCTCGCGCAGAGCAGCGCGGCGCTACGAGTTAGAGAACGGCCCGTGGAAGCGGATATCACAGAGCTACCTCTGAGATCCCATCAAGCAGCCTCTGATCCACATACAGTGGGGAGCAGCACTTTCCCACCCACTCTACATATGAGAGGGAGGTTTGTCACGTGATAGACTATTATCTAATTCTAAAATTAACCCTTTCCCATTCTGAGATGTATGCAAGTTCCAGGGTGGGTATCGTTCGCTTCTGAATCTTGGAACGGGCGAGTGTTACTCACCGCAGAGAACCATGGCGACACGACCGCACTCTATGATAGCTGGCGCCAGACTATACCACACGCCTCCCGCATGGTCTTGTTGGAGCATCGGTACCGATAAAGTTATTTTATTTAGTTTTTCATCCGGTTCCATCCGGTTCCGATGACGTACACACGTACATTGATCAGAACGGGAGACGGGTTAAGTGCGGAACTAAATCTAATGTGTTTTCTGTGCAGTCATTGGTGACCGGGCTGAGACCATCAACTGGCTACGCTTGAGAACTCTGTTTAGTCGCTGGCGCCTGAAGCCTCAGCCCATGCAGATTCAGCAGAGGCCACCAGAGGGCAGCGCAGCGCAAGGGCCGGTCTATGGGGCTGTGTGGGGGGCGGGGGGGGGGCGCTGTCTCTTCCCATGTGTGGGGCCCTCCCGGTACTTCACTCTCCTCCCACGTGAGAAAACAAAAGGAAGTGGGCCAGGCATCCCAACGCTTTCCCCTCTTGACAACAGGATTTTGAGCCTCGGCGTTGTCATCCTTGACGAGGGCTGCGCCTGCAAGCTCGGCGAGGCCATCGGCCGGAACCGGATTGAGGACGACGACGAACGTAGCTCTGACCGAGCGCCGAATTCCCGTCGAGACGGTCGTGAGATTGATTGGCGAGCGGAGCGGGCTGCTGTGTCGCGTACACAGCCAAAGCGGGCCACTGTGTCGCGCACACGGGCTGAAAGGAATCTAATCGATAATCGTTAGAGTAATCATTCGGTCGAGGAATCACATAATCCCAGCTCCACTCACAATCGCTGTGGCCTCCTTCCTACTCCTCCACTTCCTCCACAGCCTGAGCCTGATGGGCGACCCCAAGGAGTTGAACACGAGTGAGCGCGGAGAGCTGCGACGTCGCACCCTCGCGCTGCTCTACTACCTCCTGCGGTCGCCCTTCTACGACCGCTACTCGCAGTAAGGCGCGCGCACAACGGCGTGACCAACGCGCAGCCCTTCCAGGGTCCGCTTGGGGGCGACCGCCTCCACATGCTGTGTCGGTCCTGAAGGGGTAGGGAGGGAGGGGGGGAGGGCGGCGGGGGGGAGGGCGAGGGGGACGGGGGGGGATGGCGGCGGGGGGATCGGGGACGGGGATGGGGGGGGACGGGGGGGAGGGGGACGGGGGGGAGGGGGACCCAATACAAGTTCAGATATCACTCACCACTGATATTAGCCCTGGCTGCAGGTTTGCCTCGTGTTGCGGATGCAGCCCACAGCTGCCGCACCGTGCCGCTTCCGGCTTGATCCGCTACTGCGGAGCGGCTGTCCCGCTGCCCGCCGTGGGCTCGCATCCCAGGTTACAGCACCCCGGCCCAGGTAGTCTTTGACTGGCTAGGACACCGTATGATGGAACACAATGCCTGGCTATGGGGAGATGACAAATCGGAACGGTTCGATGTGCCACCGTTTCAGCTTAGTCCACGCCGAGAGTTTTCACCACCTGTATTTTGTCTCCCCAGGGCGAGGATCATGCTGCTGCTCAGGATCCTGGCCGATTACATCCCGGGCTTTGGCTGGGTCGCTCGTAAGTGCGCGCCGCTCCCTCTGCCAGTACCGTGTGTGCAGCTTGTTCTGTTTCGTATGTGTGTGTATGTGTGTGTATGTTTGTGTATGTATGTTTGTGTGTGTATGTGTGTGTAAGTGGGGAGTGGTAGTGTAGTGGTTAGCGCGCTGCGCTACAAACCTGGCGACCCGGGTTCGATTCCCGCTCACGGCCAACGCCAGTGACGATTATCTGAACCGATCATGGGCCTCCCCTAGGTCCACTAAGTCTCAAATGAGTACCTGGTGTGGTGTGTAAGCATCGCCGCTAGGGAGACAAAGGCGGCCAGGCGTGGTGCTCGCCACCCACCCCCTCGTGTGCCATCCCGGCCTTCATAGGTGCTCGCTAACAGTACTTGCCCCAAAAGTCTGTTAAGGCTGTACAGGGGATTATTGTCTTTGTTTTGTATGTATGTTGAACTTCTTTTACACCGTACGTAGCCAACCTCGCTAATCGGAGGTGGGTGGGAAGGACGACAAACTAAATACAAAAAGCAAACGAGACGCAGACTTAGACGCGTGTCAGGAGCACATAAACATTTGTGCGAAAGCAAGAAACCATCGGCTTTTCCTGAAGGAGTGCATTGTGGGTCCTCGTGGAGTGCACACGTACATACACTCGACGTACACACGTACGTGCACGAGCACCGTGGGGTCTGCGCTTGTCACGCGGCAGTGAGTCTCATTTGAAGCTTGTGGTTGCCGGCCACACTGTTGCGCACCACTACGACGGGCGTTCCTCAGCGATGACAATTGTAGATATTGAGCGTTATACCTCTACGGTGGCGTTTGTCCTGTGCCCGTGCCGTCCGATCTGCAGGACCATTGATCGAATACCTCCCAGCCTGGCAAAAAGTCTACTTCTACATGTGGAGCTAAGGAGCGAGGCGACGGACGGAGCGCTTGCGTGGCACCGGCAACGTGTCCCGGGAACGGATCGCGCGAGGGCGCTGTCGGTCCAAACATCCTAATGGTTTGAAACAGCCGATGACGAATGGTAGCCGGACTCTAATCAAAATATCCTAATGGTTTCAAACAGCTGCCCAACGATTTGCACAAATTGCATTTGTCTGGAATCACAAGTGATTTGAAACACGAGCGAGAGATGCCTTGTAGGCGTTGGTAGAAAAAAAGTAATCTGACAGACGGAGGTTTTTCTGACCAGTGTCGCTTTCACGCTTTCTGAGCTGCGCGGCAAATACGCGGTGCGGAGGGCGGTGGTACGGTGTGACACACGGCACAGTGTGACGTACGTGTAGCACGGTGTGATGTGCGGCACGGTGTGATGTGCGGCACAGTGTGACGTACGCGTAGCACGGTGTGACGTGCGGCACGGTGTGACACGCGGTACGGTGTGACACGCGGCACGGTGTGGCGTGCGGCACGTTGTGGCGTGCGGCACGGTGTGGCAGGCGGCAGGGTGTGACACGCGGCACGGTGTGACACGCAGAGCACGGTGTGACACGCAGAGCACGGTGTGACACGTGGCACGGTGTGACGTGCGGCACGGTGCGACGTGCGGCACGGTCAGATTTTGGCAACTTTGGAAAAATTACCGGAGCAAATTACTGTGCTCGGTCGAGCAGAGCAATAGCAACATCTACCACCGTACCGGCAGATATCCCAATTGCAGGCCAGTGCTGCCATCAGCTTTTGCTGCAAAGGGAGGGCTGCCACCGGGGAGGGGGGGGGGGCCCAGCTGGGCATTGAAACTTTGAGATGAGACGAGATGCAAGATGCCTGCGGCAGCTGTGCCCAGACGCAGCAAGTGTGATTGCGCCTGTCCCCTTGAATGGCTCAGTGACTCCGGCTTTGTGACTGCTGCAGTGCCTGGGCGTGGCTCCGGGCGACGGTGCGCAGTGTTGTGACTCGTGGTGTTGTGACCCATGGTGTTGTGACCCGTGGTGTTGTGACCCGTGGTGTTGTGACTCGTGGTGTTGTGACCCATGGTGTTGTGACTCGTGGTGTTGTGACTCGTGGTGTTGTGACCCATGGTGTTGTGACTCGTGGTGTTGTGACCCGTGGTGTTGTGACTCGTGGTGTTGTGACCCATGGTGTTGTGACTCGTGGTGTTGTGACTCGTGGTGTTGTGACTCGTGGTGTTGTGACCCGTGGTGTTGTGACTCGTGGTGTTGTGACCCGTGGTGTTGTGACCCGTGGTGTTGTGACTCGTGGTGTTGTGACCCGTGGTGTCGTGACCCATGGTGTCGTGACCCGTGGTGTCGTGACTCGTGGTGTTGTGACCCATGGTGTTGTGACCCACGGTGTTGTGACTCGTGGTGTCGTGACCCGTGGTGTTGTGACCCACGGTGTTGTGACTCGTGGTGTTGTGACCCATGGTGTTGTGACCCACGGTGTTGTGACTCGTGGTGTTGTGACCCGTGGTGTTGTGACCCACGGTGTTGTGACTCGTGGTGTTGTGACCCATGGTGTTGTGACCCACGGTGTTGTGACTCGTGGTGTTGTGACCCGTGGTGTTGTGACCCACGGTGTTGTGACTCGTGGTGTTGTGACCCATGGTGTTGTGACCCACGGTGTTGTGACTCGTGGTGTTGTGACCCGTGGTGTTGTGACCCACGGTGTCGTGACTCGTGGTGTTGTGACCCATGGTGTTGTGACCCATGGTGTCGTGACCCGTGGTGTTGTGACCCACGGTGTTGTGACTCGTGGTGTTGTGACCCGTGGTGTTGTGACCCACGGTGTTGTGACTCGTGGTGTTGTGACCCATGGTGTTGTGACCCACGGTGTTGTGACTCGTGGTGTTGTGACCCGTGGTGTTGTGACCCATGGTGTTGTGACCCGTGGTGTTGTGACCCGTGGTGTTGTGACCCGTGGTGGTGTGACCCATGGTGTTGTGATTCGTGGTGTTGTGACCCGTGGTGTTGTGACCCGTGGTGGTGTGACCCATGGTGTTGTGATTCGTGGTGTTGTGACCCGTGGTGTTGTGACTCGTGGTGTTGCAACTTGTGATGTCGTAACCCGTGGTCTTGGGGCGGTGACCGTCGTGTGCACTGCGGCGCCCTGCCACAGCGTGCGCGTGTCCCACGTGTTCACCACAATACCGACGATGGAGGCGGCCCGTAGCGGTCGAGGCTGCGTCGGTTACAATGCGGTTGTCGCAAGCTCAAACCCTGATTGGTGGTCGATACAACCAATAATTCCTCCGGGGTCGATAAAATCGGCTACGGTGGTCGGTCGTGCTATGGATAGACTCTCCCCCGTCATAGAAATGTTGAATTTCCATAGCTGGCGAAGGGCTTTTGACGGGAGACGCGCACCGCCTCAACGCTCGGCTGAGCAGGAAGTCGCCCTCGAATTTTATTTTTGACCTCGTGTTGTTAGTCACGATGTCCGGCGTTTCGCCCCGTGTCCCGAAGCGAAATGTCGGACATCGTTCCGAACAGCGCGTAGCGGCACAGCTGTAAAAAACGCCTCCGAGAGAGCGTTTGGCCACCTGCCTTAGAATCGCCTCGCGCCATCCCAGCAGCTGCACGGGGACGGTCGCCGGCCCGTGAGTAGCTCCGGACACGGCAGCGGTGGCGGCCACAAGGGAGTGGGATTGGGGAGCTGGTGGTGCGTCGGCCGTGCCGAATCGGCCTCCCCGGCGTGCCACGAACGTCGTCACCGATGCTCCACACCGAGCCGCCACGATTGCCCGCGAGCGAACGAGTGGCAAGATTGGCGCGACAGGTTTTTAATTCACAACGAACACGGAGCCTTCTCGTGGTGCCGGCGCTCTCTGACCGATCGCCGCGTGCAAGGCTGACTGCATGGGCATGGTTGCGAGCGGCGCCTGTGACTCGCTTGGGTGGTGGTCGTTGTGGTGGTGGTTGTGGTGGTGGGTGGAGATGGCAAGCGGCTGACGAGGGCCTCGCTCAATAAACTCTTTTTCTACGGTCGCATGCCTCGTCTCCGTGCTGTGCCACGCGTCACCACGCGTCGATGCGATGACAACCATTCGCGTGGACGGCAACGGGTGACGGCGCAGTGGCAGCAACAAGGGCCTGGGTTTCATTCCCCGACCCGGCAAGTGGGGGGGAAGGAAAAGGGCCGAGTTTGATGACAGTCGATGCAGCATTGTCACCATCGGCATCTCTGCCTTGGCCGCCGCGTGAGTGGCCAGGGCGGTTTGGGAGAGGTCATGGTGAGAGCTGCCGTGTGGAGTCGCACGGCTGCGCGGTGGTGATGCTCGCGCCACCTTCTGGGTTAGATTCCTGACTGGTGTCCATCTGTGTGGAGTTTGTGTTCTATCTCCCCCTGTCCTGCGTGGGTTTCCTCCCGTGTTCTCCGGTTTTCTCCTCCGATAGCGAAGTAAAAAACCACAATATCACCGGCATTGGCCAAACATCCCAATTCTGAGAAATCAGACAAGTCCACACAACCACGGGGAGAGAGACACGCAGACTTCGCATATCCAGCAGCAGGCGTCAGGGTCGGGATCGAACCCACGACCTCCTGCATACCAGGCGAGGTAGTTAACATCTCCTAGCCACCGAATGTGGAGACACTGCCACAGACGCCGGTGTCGTGGTGAGCACGCCGGATTCCAACCCAGAGGCTGTCGGCTCCAATGATCGCCCGGCGCGGCAGCTGAAACAATGGGGCGAGTTTCCTCAAAGCGCCCACCACATCTGTCCCCGCAGCAGCAGTGGAGAATCACGGGCACACGGCCAGTCGATTGACCCCGGTCGCGTGTGGTGGGGTCAAGTCTGGGCACTCCCACCTCTTCAACGACGTCCGCCCCGTGTGGAAGAGGAGGCCAAAGAATCACTTTCGATCAGTGGGGCACGGTCGCCGATAAGACATCCGAAGTGCGAGGGCCGCCACACATTTGCGACCATTGGTTGGGTTTGCCAGCAGCACGATGATGGTGGAGTGTTGCCACGTGTTGTGTGGGGGGCGCCAGGGGGCCGCGGGCCTTGCGATGAAGAAGACACCCGGCCGAGAGGAGCGTCCCTCGAGCTCCTTCCCGGAGAGTCCCACGTGTCACGTGGTGGTGGCGGTTGGTGTGTGGGGTGAGTGGTGAGGCAGGTTGGTGTGTGGGGTGAGTGGTGAGGGTTGAGGCAGGTTGGTGTGTAAACAACATTCCTACTCACCTCTCTGTAAACAACACTCCCACTCACTCCTCTGTAAACAACACTCCCACTCACCCCTCTGTAAACAACACTCACACTCACCCCTCTGTAAACAACACTCCCACTCACCCCTCTGTAAACAACACTCACACTCACCCCTCTGTAAACAACACTCACACTCACCCCTCTGTAAAGAACACTCCCACTCACCCCTCTGTAAACAACACTCCCACTCACCCCTCTGTAAACAACACTCCCACTCACCCCTCTGTAAACAACACTCACACTCACCTCTCTGTAAACAACACTCCCACTCACCCCTCTGTAAACAACACTCCCACTCACCCCTCTGTAAACAACACTCACACTCACCTCTCTGTAAACAACACTCCCACTCACCCCTCTGTAAAGAACACTCACACTCACCCCTCTGTAAACAACACTCACACTCACCCCTCTGTAAACAACACTCACACTCACCTCTCTGTAAACAACACTCCCACTCACCCCTCTGTAAACAACACTCACCTCTCTGTAAACAACACTCCCACTCACCCCTCTGTAAACAACACTCCCACTCACCCCTCTGTAAACAACACTCCCACTCACCCCTCTGTAAACAACACTCACACTCACCCCTCTGTAAACAACACTCACACTCACCCCTCTGTAAACAACACTCACACTCACCCCTCTGTAAACAACACTCACCTCTCTGTAAACAACACTCCCACTCACCCCTCTGTAAACAACACTCCCACTCACCCCTCTGTAAACAACACTCCCACTCACCCCTCTGTAAACAACACTCCCACTCACCCCTCTGTAAACAACACTCACACTCACCCCTCTGTAAACAACACTCCCACTCACCCCTCTGTAAACAACACTCCCACTCACCCCTCTGTAAACAATCCCACTCACCTCTCTGTAAAGAACACTCCCACTCACCCCTCTGTAAACAACACTCCCACTCACCCCTCTGTAAACAACACTCACACTCACCCCTCTGTAAACAACACTCCCACTCACTCCTCTGTAAACAACACTCACACTCACCCCTCTGTAAACAACACTCCCACTCACCCCTCTGTAAACAACACTCACACTCACCCCTCTGTAAAGAACACTCCCACTCACCCCTCTGTAAACAACACTCCCACTCACCCCTCTGTAAACAACACTCCCACTCACCTCTCTGTAAACAACACTCCCACTCACCTCTCTGTAAACAACACTCCCACTCACCCCTCTGTAAACAACACTCACACTCACCCCACTGTAAACAACACTCCCACTCACCCCTCTGTAAACAACACTCCCACTCACCCCTCTGTAAACAACACTCACACTCACCCCTCTGTAAACAACACTCCCACTCACCCCTCTGTAAACAACACTCACACTCACCCCTCTGTAAACAACACTCCCACTCACCCCTCTGTAAACAACACTCACACTCACCCCTCTGTAAACAACACTCCCACTCACCCCTCTGTAAACAACACTCCCACTCACCCCTCTGTAAACAACACTCACACTCACCCCTCTGTAAACAACACTCCCACTCACCCCTCTGTAAACAACACTCCCACTCACCCCTCTGTAAACAACACTCCCACTCACCCCTCTGTAAACAACACTCCCACTCACCTCTCTGTAAACAACACTCCCACTCACCCCTCTGTAAACAACACTCACCCCTCTGTAAACAACACTCACCCCTCTGTAAACAACACTCCCACTCACCCCTCTGTAAACAACACTCACACTCACCCCTCTGTAAACAACACTCACACTCACCCCTCTGTAAAGAACACTCCCACTCCCCCTCTGTAAACAACACTCCCACTCACCCCTCTGTAAACAACACTCCCACTCACCCCTCTGTAAACAACACTCACACTCACCTCTCTGTAAACAACACTCCCACTCACCCCTCTGTAAACAACACTCCCACTCACCCCTCTGTAAACAACACTCACACTCACCTCTCTGTAAACAACACTCCCACTCACCCCTCTGTAAAGAACACTCACACTCACCCCTCTGTAAACACACTCACACTCACCCCTCTGTAAACACACTCCACACTCACCTCTCTGTAAACAACACTCCCACTCACCCCTCTGTAAACAACACTCACCTCTCTGTAAACAACACTCCCACTCACCCCTCTGTAACACACACTCCCACTCACCCCTCTGTAAACAACAACTCCCACTCACCCCTCTGTAAACAACACTCACCACTCACCCCTCTGTAAACAACACTCACACTCACCCCTCTGTAAACAACACTCCCACTCACCCCTCTGTAACAAAACCTCTGTAAACAACACTCCCACTCACCCCTCTGTAAACAACACTCCCACTCACCCCTCTGTAAACAACACTCCCCACTCACCTCCTCTGTAAACACACTCCCACTCACCCCTCTGTAAACAACACTCACACTCACGCCTCTGTAAACAACACTCCCACTCACCCCTCTGTAAACAACACTCCCACTCACCCCTCTGTAAACAACACTCACACTCACCCTCTCTGTAAAGAACACTCCCACTCACCCCTCTGTAAACAACACTCCCACTCACCCTCTGTAAAGCAACACTCCACTCACCCCTCTGTAAACAACACTCCCACTCACCCCTCTGTAAACACACTCCCACTCACCCCTCTGTAAACAACACTCCACTCACCCCTCTGTAAACAACACTCCCACTCACCCCTCTGTAAACAACACTCCCACTCACCCCTCTGTAAACAACACTCCCACTCACCCCTCTGTAAACAACACTCCCACTCACCCCTCTGTAAACAACACTCCCACTCACCCCTCTGTAAACAACACTCACACTCACCCCTCTGTAAACACACTCCCACTCCACCCCTCTGTAAACAACACTTCCCCATCACCCCTCTGTAAACAACACTCCCACTACCCCTCTGTAAACAACACTCCCACTCACCCTCTGTAAACAACACTCCCACTCACCCCTCTGTAAACAACACTCCCACTCACCCCTCTGTAACAACACTCCACTCACCCCTCTGAAACAACACTCCCACTCACCCTCTGTAAACAACACTCCCACTCACCCTCGGTAAACAACACTCCCACTCACCCCTCTGTAAACAACACTCACCCCTCTGTAAACAACACTCCCACTCACCCCCTCTGTAAACAACACTCACATCACCTCTCTGTAAAACAACACTCCCACTCACCCCTCTGTAAACAACACTCACACTCACCCCTCTCTGTAAACAACACTCACACTCACCCCTCTGTAAACAAACACTCCATCACCCTCTGTAACAACACTCACACTCACCCCTCTGTAAACAACACTCCACCACCCCTCTGTAAACAACACTCACACTCACCTCTCTGTAAACAACACTCACACTCACCCCTCTGTAAACAACACTCACACTCACCTCTCTGTAAACAACACTCACACTCACCCCTCTGTAAACAACACTCACACTCACCCCTCTGTAAACAACACTCACACTCACCCCTCTGTAAACAACACTCCCACTCACCTCTGTAAAGAACACTCCCACTCACCCCTCTGTAAACAACACTCCCTCTCACCCCTCTGTAAACAACACTCACACTCACCCCTCTGTAAACAACACTCACCCCTCTGTAAACAACACTCACACTCACCCCTCTGTAAACAACACTCACACTCACCCCTCTGTAAACAACACTCACACTCACCCCTCTGTAAAGAACACTCCCACTCACCCCTCTGTAAACAACACTCCCACTCACCCCTCTGTAAACAACACTCCCACTCACCTCTCTGTAAACAACACTCCCACTCACCCCTCTGTAAACAACACTCACCCCTCTGTAAACAACACTCCCACTCACCCCTCTGTAAACAACACTCACCCCTCTGTAAACAACACTCCCACTCACCCCTCTGTAAACAACACTCACACTCACCTCTCTGTAAACAACACTCACACTCACCCCTCTGTAAACAACACTCACACTCACCCCTCTGTAAACAACACTCACACTCACCTCTCTGTAAACAACACTCACACTCACCCCTCTGTAAACAACACTCACACTCACCCCTCTGTAAACAACACTCACACTCACCCCTCTGTAAACAACACTCCCACTCACCTCTGTAAAGAACACTCCCACTCACCCCTCTGTAAACAACACTCCCTCTCACCCCTCTGTAAACAACACTCACACTCACCCCTCTGTAAACAACACTCACCCCTCTGTAAACAACACTCACACTCACCCCTCTGTAAACAACACTCACACTCACCCCTCTGTAAACAACACTCACACTCACCCCTCTGTAAAGAACACTCCCACTCACCCCTCTGTAAACAACACTCACACTCACCCCTCTGTAAACAACACTCACACTCACCCCTCTGTAAACAACACTCCCACTCACCCCTCTGTAAACAACACTCCCACTCACCCCTCTGTAAACAACACTCCCACTCACCTCTCTGTAAACAACACTCCCACTCACCTCTCTGTAAACAATACTCCCACTCACCCCTCTGTAAGTTTTAGACGATGAATATTTTCAAGTGAATTTTATGCTAAATTTCAGCTTTCCAACGCCTCCTTTTTAATACGTGTTTTCGCCTACAACATCAGAGTGCAGCGCCACATTAAATACGCACTACAATAACAATAGTTTAAAGCGATTTGAAGCATGTTTTTGTGACGTCATATTTGAGGGGGTCTAACTTTTTGTGACGCCGTGTGACGAGGGGGGGGGGGTCAAAAATCGCGTGACGTCATTTATGGACGGCCCCTAAACAACACTCCCACTCACCCCTCTGTAAACAACACTACTAAGCACTGCTCTGTAAACAAGCCACTTCGTTGGGCTGTGTGGCCAGGTCGCTCCTGAAAAAGAGCTACATCGCTCAGTGGACCTTAGCTGCTAAAATAAAACGAAGCAGTTTCAGCTTCGTGTTGTCGCGCGTGTGCCGTCAACGACGCAGTGGCGTCCTACGCTGGCCTGGCTCTGCTGACGAGACACGGTGGCGGCAGGAGAGCGACACGCTCTGGTTTTGGAAGAGGGAGGTCACGGGTCGCAGTCGGCGTCCTGACACAAACCAAGGCGGGCGGGAGGGGGGGCTCGGAGCAATTCATCTCCGTTTGGGGGATTCTTCTAAACGGAGACGCGATTCGCCTTTTAAATAAACAACGGCGGCGGCTGCGGAGCGGTGGCCGCTCGTGATCACGCAGCTCGCCGGCTGCGGCCCGCGAGCTCCAATATCGGGAATCGCCATCCCCTGGAGCGCGCCACGGGGCGGCTTGGTGGGTGGGGGGGGGGGGGCTCGCCCCCACCGCGAGCCTCGTCCTCGATAGAGCGACCGGGGGGGGGCGGCCTCTGGCACGAGACTTGAACCCGCGGGTGGCCGTCAGCCGCTAGAGGCGCTCTCTGCGCTGCTGGCGGGGCGCGAGGATCCCTCCTCTCGGCAACCCACGGGGCCCCCCCTCCCCCGGCCCCCCCCCCTCCCCCGGGGCACGGCCCCCCTCCCCCGGGGCACGGTCCCCCCTCCCACGGTCCCCCCCGCCCTCCCCCGGGGGCGCGGGCTCCGCCATGAGCCGCCAGCCACAATGAATCAACGGCGCAATCCAAAACAAACTCGCCAACGTAAACACCGCGCACTCTTACACTGCGCACTCTGACGATGTTTCATAAACACGGGGCCCGCTCTCCCTGCCCCTCCCTCTCCGCTGATGCACAGAGAGAAGTTCACTGAGACCCCCCCACGCCGCACCACCCTTCCCCACCACCACCACCAACTTCGCCGCCGCATCCATCCCCCTGCAACCACGACAGGGCCAGCCCCCTCCTCTGAGACGCATCCGCCCTAATGGCAGGAAGACCGCCGCTTTGCCACTCCGGGGGGCGGTGGCGGGGGGGCTCATAGCCTCAACATCAAGGGCCGCCTTATCGTTCCAGAGAGCAATTTGCGCCAGGCGTTCCTAGTCGGGGTTCGGGTTTAGGGGCAGCGTGGTGGTGGTGGCGGTGGTGGTGGTGCGGTGGTGGTGGTGCGGTGGTGGTGCTGCGGTGGTGGTGGTGCGGTGGTGGTGCTGCGGTGGTGGTGGTGCGGTGGTGGTGGTGCTGCGGTGGTGCTGCGGTGGTGGTGGTGCGGTGGTGGTGCTGTGGTGGTGGTGCTGTGATTATTTTGTTCGGCTGGAGGATAATGGTCGCGTTGTGTTCCCAGCGCCTCATGTCAGACCGGTCCCTGAGCTGTTCCCGGAATTATTTTGGCCACGCCGCTTCCACGTCGCGTGAGCCTTTTGCCAAACACAAATGTATTATTAGCCTGCTCACAGGGCTGAATAAAAACAGGGTACAATAACATCTGAGTATGATGGATCGGTGTACCTTTGTTAATGTAGTGGTAGTGCCTTACGCCGTTAATCCCGGCTTACTGAGCCAATGGAGCGAAGACTGAAGACGCGGAGAGCGCCGTATCCGTGGCGAGGGTGGTGTCGATGTTGAGGACAGGGCTCGGCATTATGGACATCGTGGAAAAAAGAGCTTTATAGCTCATCGGATTCCTCCAGTACACAAAACTATTCTGATGATTGCGATAGTGTTGCAGGTGTGGCCAGTGACTCAGCCCCTCGTCTCTCGGGAGATGCGTAATAAAATAAAATAAGAACCACTTTGCGAGGAAGTCAACAACCGCTGGATTCCCTCGGGAAGATACTCGCCCCAGGCATAGCAATGTGGAAAGACCACCACTGGCTCTGGGATGTAAACAGGTGATGAGCACCAATTTCTCTGCTCACGTGATTTCGGGAATCGCTGAATGTTGTCGAGTGTCTGGCCGAGGGGAATGTGTTTGTCGCTGTGGCTGGGATGAGGGTTGTGGCTAGAACTTGTGGTGATAACACAGCCGGGGTTCGGTGATGTGCAGATATGTCTCGACTTACGAACGCCCGACTTACGAACACCCGCACAAACGAACACCCGACTTAGGAACACATGACTTACGAACACCCGCACATACGAAGCAGCGTCCATGAAATATATACATTTTTTACGTGGATTTTAAACGCGAACTCGCACTTGAAAATTGAACCACGGAACTATTTTGTTGAGCCGAGCGATCCTCCGCGAGATGTAATGAGTCAGCCTGGTGCTGGAAGTATGAGTGTGTGACAGTGAATGTGTAATGCGGTTGTAAACGGCCCTTCTGAGGTGCCGTCAGGGGGGGAGGAGTTAGGTCACGTGGGGGGAGAGGGGTTGAGTATAGAAGGAGGGGAACCGGAAGAGCAGGGAGAGTGACGGGGAACCAGGAACAGAGGAAGGCCACGAAGGGCGAAGCGGGGTGTGGCGAGATCGCCACGAACACGGGGGGAGCGAGGATCGGCACCGTTGGCCAGCGGTGACCGACCCGAAGCAGCGAGGAGGCTGCAGTCAGCAGCGGGGCTGCACAGAGAGAGTGGGCAGCGGGTCTGCATACAGTGACAGCCAGAGGGTCTGCACATAGGGGTAGCAGCAAGTCTGCAGGGAGGAGGTTACAGTAGATGAAGCAGAGAGTCAGAGGGGTGAGGAAGCTATAATAGCAGTGAATAGCCGGGGGCTACAAATACAGGAGTTATAACAGAGTGCCGTGTGGGTAAAGACGTGAACCTGAATAAAGACACGAAGACAGAAAGAAGTGTTCGAGTCCTTTTATTACACTGGAGTCAGAAGTGAAACGGCATGGCGAAACAACTGAGGAAGAAGAATATCCCATCTCCGGCGTCGGCTTCATCATCGGACGACGACGATCTTCCTCCTGAGGTCGGCTTCACTTCGGCGGAGGGAGAGATCCGTGAGGGCCCGGGTGTGGAGGAGGTTGCCGCTGCGTCCGACCCATCT
The DNA here is from genome assembly GCF_015708825.2 of Lethenteron reissneri. Lineage (NCBI taxonomy): Eukaryota > Metazoa > Chordata > Hyperoartia > Petromyzontiformes > Petromyzontidae > Lethenteron > Lethenteron reissneri. The sequence goes on from NC_083791.1 coordinate 580,625, forward strand.
GCGTTGAAGGACGAAGATTTAAGATGGACCCGGATGGCGGAGCAACTGGCGACCCTAAAAACCGTCATCACGGAGTTGTGTGACCTTGTCACGCCAAGGGCGGCGTTGGTAGGTGATGGTGGTGATCGGCAGGAGCCCGGGTCGTCTTCGATGGCGCCGCCATCGACCACGCGGCGTGAAGACGCCATCTTGGGCGTGGCGCACCACGGAAGGCGGGAAGCCGCCATTTTGGGGCCGCCACGAGGATCGTCCGCCATCTTGGAGACACCGCGTTGCGACGCCTTGCTGAACTTGCCGCCGGAAGAGTCGGTGACGGACGGAAGCAGGCCAAGGAGCCGCAGTCGTCACCTTACAACTGTTAAGGAGTTCTCCATCGGGGGCGATTGGAGTGCGTTCGCTTGTCGATTTTTGGCGGCGGTACGAACGGCAAGGTGGACGGACGCCGAGGCGCTGGAGGTGCTTCCGACTCTCCTTGACGATGAGTCTGTTCGTTTTTTTCGCTCTATAAAAGCTGCGAAGAAGAAAACATTGCGTGGAGTGTTCGACGAAATGGCGGACGCGTACGAGCCACCGGATGACGCCCATCGCCGCTTCGTGCAGCGGCAACGCGCACCGGAGGAGTCGCCTGTAGCGTACAGGGGCGCCGTGCTGGAACTCGCGATGGCCGCTTACCCGGAGACGGAGCCTGACCTGCTGGAACCTCTCATCTTGGGGAAGATGTTAGAGTTATCCCGGGATCTGGGCATTCCTATGCCGGCGTGCGGTCACGAGAAACTCACGTCCCGGACCGCGGCCAAGTGTTTGGACGCCCAGTTCAATCTCCGCCGCTGGAAACAAGTCACGGCGTGGACGGGCGGTCCTGTCGTCGATGGGGGGGCCGTAGGGTGGGACCCTACAAAGGCCGTGTACGTGCCGGATGCGACCGGCCCAAAGGAGCTGTCGGCCGCCTCCACTCCGTGGCCGGCTCGAAGCGAGCCGGGGCCGCGGGCTCCGCCGCCGACGCGGCCACGTCGGGACGGGGTGCCTGCTGCGCGCCGACCCGACGTCGACTGTTTCCGCTGCGGCCGTCGGGGCCACTATGCCAGGGACTGCTGGGCCCGGGTTCCGGGGCCGCCCCAGCAGGAGGCCTCGATCGCGGACGTCCCAAAGAAAGACCCTCCGGCACAGGCAAGTCGGTGCGCACCAGACACCCGGCAAGGCCTGACACCTCACTCATCGCCGTTGTTGTGCGACGCGGATGTTCTAAAATATGGGAGGCCAGTATCTGCGCCTTGTCGCTCGATAACGCAGTGGCGTAAGTTGGCTCGGCGGGTTGTCGCGGCCGCTACAGGTTCGTCCACTGTACCGGGGTCGATCCAAGGGGTGGACGTGCGTATTTTGGTGGATTCCGGGGCGTCCGCGACCATTATTTCGGATGTCATATTCCATCTTTTGAACATCCCACCGGGGGCCGTGAGGCCGGCTTACGCTTCCTGCATCGCTGCGAACGGGGGTAGTATGGGCATCGTGGGACAGGTGGACGCTAATATTTCTATCGGGGGGGTCTCGGCCTCGGGCGTTGTGTTAATTTCGAGGTCCCTGGCGGTTCCTTGCTTGTTGGGCACGGATTTTTTGGCTAAGATGCCCATTTTAATTAGAATCAATGAAAATTGCATTGAACTGCCAGGGGGCCGCAAATTGGCGTTTTTACAGTCCACCTGGGGGCGACCGGCTCCGGTTGCCCAGGTGCAGGCGTTATCGGAAGTTTCAGTTGATATTCCACCTGGCTCGCAGATGCTCATTCCCCTACGATACCGGAAGCCGGTTCCGGGTCGGCAGAGTGCTTGTGGAATTTTGCTGTCGCCGTCCGCCGCTGTTACGGGCGGATTGGCACTGGTGGGGGCGCAAACCATTGTCCGTCCGGATCAGCGCCCGTTTTTGCAGGTGTTAAATGCGACTTCTGAAAGCGTGTGTGTGCCGGCTGGTACCGTTGTGGCACACGCCACTACGGCGTTTACGGCTCAGAGTGACATTCCGGACGGGGGGCTGGTGGGTGGTGTTTCACACGACGGAGGGGTGGACGATCGTTGGATCGCCGAATTATGTGCGGAAAATTCGGCCCTTTCCGCTGAGCAGCGTTGTGCGATTCATAAATTATTAGCGAGCTATTCCGATGTGTTTAGCTCGGACGATTTGGACTTGGGACGCACCTCGCTGCTCTCTCATCACATCGAAACGGGGGACGCGGCCCCTATCCGCTTGAACTCGCGTCGGATGAGTCCGGCTGAGCGTGAGCACGTTCGAGGGGCAGTGGAAGACATGTTGAAAGCGGATATTATATCTCCGTCTAATAGCCCGTGGGGTGCGCCTGTCGTGTTGGTTAAAAAGAAAGATGGTAAATTACGATTTTGTGTGGATTTTCGGAAGTTAAATAAAGTGTCGGTGGCAGATGCGTATCCCCTGCCGCGTATGGACGATTCTCTCGACGCCTTGTCAGGGGCTAAGTTTTTTTCAACGCTAGATCTCTCTTCGGGCTTCTGGCAGCTTCCCCTTGACGAGCCCTCGCGGGAAAAGACAGCGTTCCGTACGCCGCAGGGGTTGTTCCAATTTAACTGTCTGCCGATGGGGTTGAATGCAGCCCCTGCCACCTTTCAGAGATTGATGGAGTTGGTATTGACGGGGTTGCAGTGGGAGACATGTCTCATTTATTTAGATGATATTATTGTCTTCAGCCGCACATTTGATGAGCATTTATTGCGGTTGGAGGCCGTTTTTGCCAGAATGCGTTCTGCTAATTTGAAATTCAAGCCTAAGAAATGTCATCTACTGCAACGTTCCGTTCGATACTTGGGACATATTGTTAGTGCGGACGGGGTGGCCACGGATCCAGAGAAAACTGCGTGTGTCCGGGATTGGGCAACCCCCGCCACGGTGGGTGATGTGCGTCGGTTTTTGGGGTTCGCCTCATATTACCGGAGGTTTGTTCCGAATTTCGCTACTATCGCCAGGCCTTTGCATCTCCTTACTGGGAAGGGGCACAAATTTGTGTGGGGACCGCCGGAGGAGGCGGCGTTTCGGAGCCTGCGCGACCTACTGGCTACTGCGCCGACGTTGGATTATCCGGATTTTGAACATCCCTTCATTCTGGATACTGATGCGAGTGACACCGGGATTGGGGCGGTGTTGTCCCAGTCAAAAGGTGGTGTTGAGCGTGTGGTGGCGTACGGGAGTCGGGTTTTGTCTCCCGCGGAAACTCGTTACTGCGTCACTCGCAGGGAACTTTTGGCTATTGTGTATTTTCTCCGCCAATTTCGACCGTATCTGTACGGTCGGTCGTTTATTGTCCGAACGGACCATGCGGCCTTGCAGTACGCTCTTAAGATGGACCAGCCATCCGGACAATTGGCGAGATGGCTGGACACGTTGCAAGAATTCTCCTTCCAAATTCACCATCGGAAGGGTGTGCGTCACGCTAACGCGGACGCACTGTCCAGGTTGCCGCAACAATCCCCTTGTGCGTGTGCGTCGGGGACGCATAGGTGTGGACCGGCTCAGCCCCCCCCTCAACCTGTCGCGCGGGCAGTGGATGTTCTCGAACCTCCGCTTACACCGGGACCGGTTGAAGGGGGACCGGCTGACGGGATTTTGCGTCTTCCAAGGTCTGTGTGGATTCGGGAGCAAATGTTGGACGATTCTTTGGTGTCGTTACGGAAACGAACGGAGAAGGCGGGTAAGGAAGTCGGTGCGGGTGGTAATTCGGAAACTGCTCTCCGAGATGGGTTACTGATGTGGAGGGAAGGGATACAGGAACACTGGCGTCTCGTTGTGCCTGCGTCATTGCGCTATGAGTTGATTCGATCTTTGCACTGTGACACACTTTTACACCTGGGGGTGCAGAAAACCCTATTGACGCTGCAACGAGACTATTATTGGCACGGCATGACGACGGATGTCGTCGGTCACGTTCGCGCGTGTCCCGATTGTGCCCGCCGTAAGCCGCCTAAACATCCATATGTTCCGCCGATGCAATCGATTAAAGTATCTCGGGTTAATGAGTTGGTGGCGTTAGATATTTTGGGACCCTTTCCGCCATCAGCTAAAGGGAATAAGTATTTACTGGTGGGGGTGGAGTACCTCTCTCGCTGGCCGATGGCCTGGCCCTTGCCCGACCAGTCAGCGGCGTCTATCACGGACGCCTTTCTATTTGGGTATGTAATGGACAAAGGGGCTCCGGAGAGGCTCCTTACGGATCAGGGACGTAACTTTTCGTCTAAATTGTTGGGGGAGGTGTGTGCGGCTCTTGGAACTAAAAAGATACGGACGTCCCCCTACCACCCGCAAACGGATGGTATGGTGGAACGGTTGAATCGGACTCTGTCCGCCATGCTGTGCCATACAGTCGGGGAAAACCAATCTGATTGGGATTTGCATATCCCTGGGGTGCTTTCGGCGTATCGCATGACGCCGCACGCGGCTACTGGATACTCGCCGTTTTTCCTTATGTACGGCCGTGAGAACGTGCCGCCGATTCATGACCAGTTGGGAACCGGTGCGAGGGGGCCTGTTAAGCCTCTTCCTGAGTATATTAAGGACAACGTTCGGCGTGTCGCTGAGGCGAGGGAAAATGCCCGCATGGCTACTGCCAAGGCTCAGGCCAGGAATGAGCGGTGTGCCCGACGTTCAAAGGGGGAGTGTCCCTGGAAAAAGGGGGACCTGGCCTGGCTTCATTGCCCACAGGTGCGGCCAGGTACATCTCCTAAATTACATCGACCTTGGCAGGGTCCGGTCCGCCTCATTGAGGTTCCCAACCCACAGTCGGCGCGTGTTCAGGTTGGTGCACGGCGTTGGTTCGTGCACACGTCCCGGTTGAAGCCATACATTGCCCCACGGCCGGATGCGTCATCTCCCCAAGTTGCCTTGCCGGGGTCTGTTGCTGCCGACTCGCCCTTGCCTGTGTCTGCTGACCTTGCGAGAGCGCCTGTCGTACCCTTCACAGACAAGCCGGCCGTGACAGCGCAGGGAGGAGGACCTTCCGCTTGTGGGACGCCGACCGGAGCCGCAGAACCCACGGGACCTGCAGCTCTTCCTATCCCTCCGCGGACGCGAGTACGGGATGTTTCTGGACGCGAGCGGGACAGTGGCGGGCCTCCAATGGCGACGGAAGAACTTGCGCCCGTCGCCCCTAAAACCCTTCCACGTTCCCGCTCGGCGGGTGGGCCGCCGACTGTCCGGGACGGCCCGGCTACCCGTACTCGCTCGAAATCCCTCACGTTTCGTTAGATTGTGTTGTGTTGTGTTATTGTTATAATGTTCTTCAATGCTTCGTGTCTTTTTGCGTGTTGGCCCTTTACACCCGCATTGCTTTTCAGGTTGCAATTCAGCCGAGGTCGGCTGGATTTTCTTTAGGGGGGAGGGTGATGTAATGCGGTTGTAAACGGCCCTTCTGAGGTGCCGTCAGGGGGGGAGGAGTTAGGTCACGTGGGGGGAGAGGGGTTGAGTATAGAAGGAGGGGAACCGGAAGAGCAGGGAGAGTGACGGGGAACCAGGAACAGAGGAAGGCCACGAAGGGCGAAGCGGGGTGTGGCGAGATCGCCACGAACACGGGGGGAGCGAGGATCGGCACCGTTGGCCAGCGGTGACCGACCCGAAGCAGCGAGGAGGCTGCAGTCAGCAGCGGGGCTGCACAGAGAGAGTGGGCAGCGGGTCTGCATACAGTGACAGCCAGAGGGTCTGCACATAGGGGTAGCAGCAAGTCTGCAGGGAGGAGGTTACAGTAGATGAAGCAGAGAGTCAGAGGGGTGAGGAAGCTATAATAGCAGTGAATAGCCGGGGGCTACAAATACAGGAGTTATAACAGAGTGCCGTGTGGGTAAAGACGTGAACCTGAATAAAGACACGAAGACAGAAAGAAGTGTTCGAGTCCTTTTATTACAAATGTGTGGGGAGTGTTCGTGTAGCAGTCAGCGCGCTGCGCTACGAACCCGGCGACCCGAGTTCGATTCCCGCTCCCGGCCGACACCAGTGATAGCGATGATCTGAACTGGTCATGGGTCTCCGCCTCGGTCGACTCAAATAAGCACCTGGTGTGGCGGTGTAAACATCACCACTGGAGAGACAAAGGCGGCCGGGCGTGGTGTTGGCCACCCACCTTCTCCTGTGCCGAACCGGCCATCGTAGGTGCTCTCTAACAGCACTTTCCCCAAAAGCCTGTTAAGGCTACACGGGGGGTCTCTGTCATTGTTTGTTAGGGTTGTGGTTGTGGTTAGGCTCGTACTCGAGTTAGCGCTGTGGGTAGAACTTGTGTTGACAACACAGAGAAACATGGATAAATATTCCGCCAATAGCCTCCTACTCGTGCTCAAGCTGTCTGTAATCCATGACAGCCAACGCTCAGGCTGTCACGTCCCGGAACTATCCGCTCGGGTTCCGGGACCACTGGCGGACTCAAAGTGGGGCAGCTCGCTGCGGGAGACATTCGCTAAAATAAACATTCACACACAGAGAGCGCGAGCGGCCTTGCCCCTGGCTGTCTCTGCTGAGTGTGATTCACGCCCGAGCCCGGGCACGTGCGGAGCGAGGGCCACTCCCAACCGAGTCTCGCTCCGTCCGCCCGTCTCAAACTCGCGGCCGCATATCCCTCGTGCGCCGCGCCACAAGCGACGCATCCCCCCTCGGGAGACGGCGTCGCTTGAGACTCCGTACCGAGCGACCACAGGGCAGAAGCCCACGCAGCCGGAGAGCTCCCACAGAGAATGGAAGTGAATGAACCTCAACGCCGGGGCCAGAACCCATGGAGACAATCGACTTGCAAGAGAGGACGCACGGCAGAGGGGGATGAGCGGCCACCTTAGAGTAGATGGCACCAGGAGGAGTTGGGCCGAGGGGGAGAGGGGAGATGGCGGTGGGAGACGATGCGTGGAGGGTGGCCGAGACTCAGAGAAGGGGGGGGGCGCGGAATAGAAGCTCACGGAGGGAGAAGATCCGAAATGCCGACCCCCATGCAACAACGGGACGTTTGGCTTAGAATACTATGTACGTTAGTCTCCGTAAGTCCATGGATCTCTATATACGTTTTTGTGGGTATTGTAGGTGCATGTGAGGCGATGAGTCTGTGCGTAATTAGAGTATATGAATCACGTTTAACACGTAGGCTTTCGCGACCAATGTCATCCATAATACAGGTTTTTATGGGTTATATCGCGTAAATATGGCATGAGGTCACGGGACAGACCCATGTGTCATGAGATGACTGACCCATATACAGTACTCACATACACTATGATTTTCATAGAGACCCAAAGGCTCACAGTCGTGATTCATAAATAATACAGCTTTTTTGGGTTAGATCGCGTAGATATTTACTGTATGTGAGCCAGTCAGTCAGTCATCCCTTGACACATGGGTCTGTCCCGTGACCTCATGCCAGCGAACCTTCGACACTTCACGTAGCCTTAAAGTGCGCATAGCCTGGCACAAGCGCCGTGTTGACATCACCGCCACTTAGTGGCGAATGGCGGTTGTAGTTGGGTCATGTAAGTGTGAATCTGGGGTGTTCGTGTGAGTGTTTGTGAGTCTATGAATCTCAGTGGCCATGACCTGAGGACGAGGCACGGAATAGAAGTCAGTGGAGCGATGAGCTCCGGGCACAGCCATCGTGGAATTTGCGTCTCAGAGAAAGAAGGTGGATCTTCTCTTCTCTTATTGCTGCTGCTGCACGATGGCTGCAGCGATACGTTCAGGAGCCGATTGCCAAAAGTCGCGGTGTGCCAGCCACGAGGGGGCTTCAGGAGTTAGACCCCGGGGGTCACGGCAACCAAAGTAAAAAGAGGAGACATTTTGTCGAATTCGGTCAAGAAAAAAAGAAGCCCCTCGATATTCCAAGAGCCGCAATGCAGTGTGTGTGGTGAACACGAGACGGTGGGGCCTTGATGCATCACGTCACGAGGCAGTGCTTGAAGAGCCACCGCGTGCGGCTCCCGAACCGCAGGTCGCCGACCCCTGAGTTCGAGTTTCTGTGGTTTCGCTCTTCCTCCTCGATTGAAGGGGCGCAGACTGCCAGTGGCTTACGCTGTGATCCGTTGCTTGGGTTACGTGGCCACAATCGCACTCCTGCGGCTTGAGTTTAATTTTCCATTCTAAAAACTAAACTAAACTTTGTCTTTTATTTACCAGTATAGAGCTCTTTTTAAAAAATTACCTGCCCACATACGATAGCTCAAGGAAGTGACTTATCATGTAGATATTTAGAGCAGCCAAATAATAGAAACGTATGTTTCTAAATGTGAAGGGAAAATCGGAGGGCCCTGAAAAAATCCACGTGACCACGTGGAGAGAGACATGAAAACTCCAGATATGCATGCGTCTTCGAGATCGGGATCGAACCCACGGCCTCCTGCATCCCAGGCGGGATATATAACATCTCCTAGCCACCGTGGCGCCCATTCATGAACAAGATGTGGACGCCGGCCGGATGACAACGGTTGCACCGGCGTCGAGAAGCGCTTCTGTGGCCGTCTGGAACGCTCTTCCTTCCGATATTAGAAAGCCACTGGGAGCGATGCACTTTGAAATGTAGATTGAAAACAAATTTCTCTACAACTGATGTTTCTGTTGAGTTGTCCTTCTCCCGCACCTCCGATTAGTACGGTTGGCTACGTACGGTGCGATAGAAGTTCAACAAACATAATAAGCCAAGCGGTGTGCTCGAGAGGCGCGGCGCGCATCGGCACGAAGTAAACACCCGGCGGTGCTTCTGTGAAGGTTGCGATCCGTAACACGGGGCCCGACGTCTCAACGGCCGCGACGAACAACGCGGAGGGAGCGCGGCCCTCGGCGGGCCGCGCTCCCTCGGGTGCCGAGGGTCAGCGCGGGGTGGCCTGGCAGAGCTTCCGCAGGAAAGGGCGTCGCCGCTCCGCCTTTTGTTTCGCTGCGTCTCTCGCCATGACCTTTCCGCTCCTCCGCATCCTGTTTTTCGGTTTTATTTTAGCTCCGCCGACGTCCCCTTTAACTCCCCGGCACAGCTACACCCCCCCCCCACTCCCTGGCTCCCAACTTTCATTCGGGATCCGGCAACGGTTGTTGGTCGCGAGCAACTGAAATCGCTCCCGACGTCGCACGTCCACCTTTTGTCCTCATCCGAGCGGGTCGGTTGACTCGCAACGGATTCGCTTGCCGCGCCGCGGACAATGCTGTCCGCAAGCGGTTGCGAGGGGGTCGAGGCCGACTCGGACTCCTCAAGCCGTCGAACCGCCCGGCCATCTGTCGCGACGAGTCGCGTTGCCTTCGCGCTCTCCGTCGCGGTTGACCTCAGCTCTGAATGCGCCATTGAGTGGCCTTGTCGTGCAACTGATCGCTCGGGTTTGGCCCTGGCCTCAGTCGTCCATTGCGACTCGGTGGACACGGGGGCATTCGGGTGGCGCAGTGGTGGCACACAACAAGAAGCGCACGGGTTCGATTCCTAACTCGGGTGCCTTTTAAAATCCTTTATATTAAGTTCACTTGCTTGCTTGCGCGCTTACGACCGTGCAAATCTTTCGGTCGTTTTTTAACCCACTTCCCGTGATCCAATCGAGCTGACATTTTGCACACAGACTCGTTGTGCGTGACAATTTATTTTCGTGAAAAAAGATTTCCATAACTTTACACTTTTTAGGAAAAAAAATATATATTTAATTACCAATTGCTTAATGGTGGCAGGCAATCATCTGACCCATAGGTGGCAGCCATCTCAAGCCAGAGGACGAGAGGACTCTAGTCGCCACGCATATAAAGGATTTATAGTGAAAAACTTTGTTTTTACGGGTTAATTTTTTACGTGTGGAATTTGCACGTCCTCCCCCTGTTCTGCATCGGTTTCCTCCGTGGTCTTCAGTTTGCTCCGAGAGCTTAAACACAAATACAGTGGCATTTCTGTTGGCCAAACATCCCAACGGAGCAGAACTCTCCTGATACGGAGTTTTCGGATTCGGCGTGGCTCTTCTGGGTAATATATTTTGAAATGATTTTTATTAAACGGCAACAGACGTTTGATTACGGGGAAGCGCGTTTTAAAGTTGGGAAGTTTACCTTTACGAGAAACTGGCACGGGTTTAAAAATCCAGACAAATCGAAACGAGCGCCTGGGGATGTGTTTGATGTGAGCACAGTGGAAGCCCATCCCGGGGCAAATGTTGAGAGCCATGCCGCCACAACGAGCCCCGTGGGCCGTCCGGCTTCCGGCTCGTGCTGCGAAACGTCGGACATTAAAACGAAACTAGTTTTTATTTTACCAGGGAAGGCCTCACTGAGCTATGTAGCTCTTTTCCAGAAGCGACCTGGCTATCACAAATGATAGCTCAACGAAGTGAATCATCACGTGGGATTTTATAACAGCCAAATACTATTAACACGTGATGTTGATTCTAAATGTGGAGGGAAAAACCGGAGGATCCAGAGAAAAATCCACGCGACCACGGGGAGAGAGAGAGACACGCAAACTCCAAATATACAGCAGCAGGCGTCAGGGTCGGGATCAAACCCACGACCTCTTCCATACCAGGCGAGGTGGTTAACATCTCCTAGCCACCGTGGCGCCCCTGAAACATCGCGCAGCACCGCACGCGGCTGGACTCTACGACCGCTGGGTCCGGTCGTGGCTGCGACGCGGCCCAGCGGTGGCGCGCTCGCCCCTCGTTCCCGGAGGTTCGCGGTTTGACTCCAGCACCCCCCCGCCCCCCTCCACGGTAAACGCTGTGGGCGTTTGGTCGCTCGGAGGCTGTGCGCGATTCCTGCTTCGCGGTGGTTACGAATACAGATTCCAGTGACGTCATTGGCAAGAAGTGAGCCGTGTACTGTACTGTTACGCATATGAAATAAAAGTAACGTGTGTAAATTTCGATTTAAAGCTTTCGTGACTGCAGGGATTCATCTTCTTGGTTCTTTCGGTAAAGTCACGTAGAAGGGAAATAATAAAATAAAAATAATAAAACATAATCAAATAATAATATTATATTATGGCCGAAACGTCGTGAGAATTATTTTATTATGTTTTATTTTTATTATTTTATTATTTCCCTTCTACGTGACTTTACCGAAAGAACGAAGAAGAGTAACGTGTGTGTTGAACTTCTTTCGCACCGTACGTAGTCAACCATGCCCATCGGAGGTGCGGCGTCAATAAAGTCGAAGTTCGTTCCGTGTCACTTTGGCGCGCGGAAGCGACGACAAATGTGGCCGCTCGGTGTCTCGCGGCAGCTGCGATTTGAGCGGAGGTCGTCTGTGAAACAAGGGCCGTGTTGGGTTCGGGCACGCAATGATCAGCTGCTCTGGTCTATCCACTGCTGGATGAACCCCCCCCCCTCCTCCAAAACAAAAAGCCGCCACCGCCACCTCTCATGAGCCTGCGATGCAACAACCCACGTGGCATCGACCTGCGCACGACGATCTGATGTCACATTTTTTTTTTATTAAAAACGAATTTCTTGAGAAATGCTTTTTGTGTTTTGCACGGTTGTCTACGTACGGTGCAAAAGAAGCTCAACATATATACATAGGGGGAACACCATGCATCCGTACATGGCTCCGTCTCCTTTGGTGGATGTCCTCGGGCGCATTCCATTCCTTGTACATATCGTGATGCAACCTCTCCCACACCTCCCCTTGCGTAGATCCCTGCTGACTACATGTCTCGTGTCGTCTTCCGATCTCGTCTCATTCACTCGCATCTGAGAAGCTCTCAATGTGGAGGGCCACTACGCGACCTACCCAGTGTCCCACCCAGCTTGTCTCAGTGTCCCACCCAACGTGTCTCACCCAGCGTGTCCCACCCAGCGTGTCTCACCCAGCGTGTCCCATCCAGCGTGTCTCAGTGTCCCACCCAGCGTGTCCCACCCAGCGTGTCCCACCCAGCGTGTCCCACCCAGCGCGGCGGTTTTTGAAGATTCACATCTACGCCACTCACCTGCCACGTTCTACTTCCGCAGCTGTGCGTCGCTTCTCCCGTCTTGCCACCGGATTCCCAGCATCCGCCTCGCACACCGCCTGCAGAAGCTGCTGGAGCCATACCTCGAGTCCTCTCTGATCCACGTGGCCGTGCAGACGGCGGCAGCAGCAGCACCCCCCCCCCCCACCCCGTTTGGGACCTTTATTGCCAGTATCAAAATATAAGAACAGCTTTGACCCTTTCTTGTCTGAATGTTCACCACAAGTAGTGTGTGTGGGTAATGCAGACGGGATTCCTTGCAAAAGGTTTCTGTTTGCTGCTTTAACATCTTAACACAACAACTGTTTTATTTCCAGAAAGGGTGAAACCCCTTGCCTCGAACGCCCCCCCCCTTCTCCACGCGATGGCCTCCGTGCCTCGCCGTGACAAAGCGCGCCTGGACACGAGCGGTGGTGGCGAGGAGCGCTTTATTGGTCACGCGACGCGACGGCGCGACGTGGTGGCCGACAGCGGCCCTCGTGGGCCCCCGGCTACAGTGTTGCTACCTGGGACGCATTCGCACTCAGCCGCACAACCACAACCACGGCTGGTGGCGACGCGCGCCGACGCGGCGAGTGACAGTGTTCATGGCAGCGGTAAAACACAGCCCGACTATTGACGAGAGGTGTGCGCTCGTCAGTAAAGTTTGGTAAACCAGAGAGCCTCCCTCCAGTTCATATATTTATGTTTATATGTTTTGGCCTCTTCTCCCACGCTGGCCAAATGTCTTGGACGACGAGGGAGTGACCCACACTTAACCCCACCTGGAGATCGACTAACTACGGTGGTGGTGCTGTTGCTGCTGATAAACCCATTGAAACTCATGGTTGGACAGAGGCGCAGGGGATTTAAGGAAATGTCCCCATCGTGTGAGCTGCTGCGCTGATCTCAGCCAATGTGAGTGAGACAAGGAGGGAACTGAGCGGAGGGGATTCCGCTCCCTCTCAGACTCATCAGCAAAGCGTGGCCGGGGGACACAAACTACAATGAAAGACTCACGGGTCAATGGTTGGTGGGACCTAGATCAGTGTTCTCCACTCATTTTCAAAGGGGGGTGCCACTTTTACAGATAAGACGTCATCAGTGTGAGGGCCGCCACACATTTGAAACTATTGTTGGGTTTTACAGCAGCACGATGACGATAATGATGGGGGGTCTTGTCACGTGTTGTGTCTTGTCGGGGTCCACACGTCGGGGGCCGCCAGTGGCCCGCGAGCTTTGCAGTGAAGAACGCCTCGACGGACGCTCGTGCATCCATCACTGGAGGTTCAGTGACTCCGCACATCATCGTTCGTGGATCGTGGTCCCGGTTCCTCTGCCCCCCCCCCCACTCCCATCGCACTGCAGCGGCCGCGAGCCGCGTGGTAGGGTGGCCGCTTCCCGGGGCACCGCGCGGAGGCTTCGCGCACGCCGAGTGGTGGGAACTGGGGGGGGGCTGTGCGTGGTCGCGACATCACCACGTCAGCCGCCGTGCACACGCCTAGGACATGCTTGGCCACGCGTGTCGTGGAATTATCTTAATTTACACGGCTAGAGGAGCATTACAAAATATAATACCGATGCCAGCATCATACGATACACCGATACCCTAACTATTGCTTTACAAGTAACAAAATACAAAACAAACCGCGCGACACTGTATGGCTTAGGGTATACAGACATTACTCGTATAAAATATAGTTTGCGATTTAGTCTACGGGACGTTATGTTTGACCTACAGCGGATACCGCGAGATTCTTCGGGAATAAAAAAAACCCCTCGATTGCTCGCTCCGGGCGGGGGGGGGGGCAGCGGGGCGGGGCTCTGGTGAGCAGCGCCACTCTCTTCACAGTGCTCGCTGCGTCGCCAGTCACAACCCCGAACCAGCACCATGGGATAGCGCACGATCCGGGGTCGTGGCGACCGATCGCAGTCGATGATTGGTGTGGCGCGCAATCCACTGGCCTCGCCGCGCGTCGCTGAGCAGGAGACGCTCGAAAGAATCGCGTCTCGTCTCCGTCTCGAGCCACCGGTTGTGCGGCTGCCCACAAACGGTTGCGGAGGACGTCGGCGTCTCAGCGACTCCGTGGCGAGTGAGCGAGTTGTCGGGGTGACGCAGTGTCTGTTGGCTACAGCCTCTTAGAAAAAATATATATTTCAGAGAGAATCTTCGTAAAAAAAATCACTCCACACATTCGGCAATAACACAGTGGCGTTAAAACGGAAACAGTATTTATAGGGCGATGTTTCGGGTCATGCCCCTTCTCCATAGCACGCAGATCGATCATCTTTGTGCTCTGAAAAAAAGGTAGCAATTTCCAGAAACGTCGCCTGCTTGTATATATATATTTTTGTTCTGCCTGTGCCATCCCTGCCGAGGCAGTGGTTACTACAATCACGTCAAGGCTTTTGGATGATAGCACCATGGGGCTGGGGATCGCTACTGCCTGCAGTACCCCTCCCTGCCACGCAGCCCCGCACGTGCAGGGGGTCAGCGGCACAGGGGTCCGTGCGGACACGGGGAGGCGGCGGGGGGGGACTGTCCACCGCCGTTCCTAAAATTCCGCAAACGGCAACTCAGCGAGCATCCCAGAGGTCAAGGCTCGCACGCTGGTGGTCACGTGGCGGGGTCGTGACCCCCAGTGTGTCACGCTAACCAATCCCTGCGCGGGGGGGGGGATGCGTCGAAATACAAGTGGGCCTCCGCGCTTTTTCCACTGCGGAAGCCGAGCCATGCCTGACCAAGATGATTCAGTGCCGACGTATGGCCCTACTGAGCCCCGAACCAGATATCAGATGTCGTGTGGGGGCCCATCATGGTTGGATTCCAGCTCGGCAAAACAGCCGGTGGAAAACCTCACCTAGTGCGAGGGACCTGCACTGGCTCGGATCACAAGTGGCAGTGGAAAAAAATAATCTGTGACGGAATTGAGGAACGTGTCCAGAGTCAAAGAACGTGTCCACGATCAGGCTGCGGGACGGGCGGCGACGCAGGCGCGGGAGCCCGCTCCGACTGCACGAACCCCACGGGAACGGAGTCCGTGCCGCGCGAGCCCACGTGACGTGTGGCGGCGCCTGCCGGCACTCCAGGCAGCCAGAAGCCTGAGGCAGCGGCGTTCATGTGGCGATGCGGAGAGGGTGAACGCTTCCACCCACGGTGGGTGACGGTGGGCGACGTTGCTCCCTCCCCAGCCCGTGGGACTCGCCCAAGCCACCGACTTCAACGCGGGTCACCAGGGTTCGTGGCATGGCGAGCGACGAGCCGCTCCCAATTCACCACGCGACGTCGTTTGGAGATGGTGGGTGGGGATGTGGGAGAGGGGGGAGGGCGGTGGTGCGCGATTCGGTAACCGCAAGCATGGGAGCCTCGCTCTCGGTTGGCGCCGCACCGGGCGCCGCTCTGAGCACCACCGTGGGGCCCCGCAGCTCGGAGTGGTCCCGCGGTGGCCGCGGTTCGGCGCCGGGGCGGCGCGTTCCTCGTGCTCCGATCCGTTCTCATCCTCCATTTCCAAATTCACCTCAAATTGAGCCCCCGACCCCCCTTGATTCCCTCCACCCCTCCCTCTCTCTTTCTCATTGAGCCTGCAATGAGCACTGCGCTCATTCAGAACTGAGACACCGACCTGAGAAGTGGCGATAGCTGCTGTGGCCTGCCGGGCCAACCAGTGGCTGATAGATTTGGTTTAATTGCGCCCATTTAAGATCGGCACAGGAGCGAGTGACGGTGATGATGATTTGCGTGAGCCACGGGCGACGGGTCCAATACGTCGGTCAGTCAGTGTGTACGTTTGTCACTGCCGGCTGTAATCACGAGTCCAGTCCAATCTCGAATGCGCCGCCGCGCTGATCACGTGCCCAGCGTGCACCTTCTAGAGTAACAACAGCGCCGCTGTCTTTCAGTCTTTTGCAACAACGGCTCGATACTCGAGGACGGATCGCGAACGGGGCCAGAGAGCGCCGAAAGCGGTGATCGTCAATCGTGCCCAGAGCGCGGTGCGACGGCCCCCAGCCGGTCACAGGGGTGAGCCGCTCACCACGAGTGAGGCTCTCGCGTCCGGCTGAGAACACGGCGGCAGGAGAGCGGTGCGAGAGCTGCCGCTGCTGGTGGATCGTCCGAGCAGAGTTGGCTTTGCGTGCGGTTGACTACCCTGGGGTCCTCTTTGAAGACAGCGGCCGTGCCCACATCCTGACGACGCCGATGACCTCACCGAGCCGGACGCCCGCCACCGCGTAGCCAGCGGCGGCACGTGTGGTAAAACAGGCGACAATTCCCCTCCCCCACCCCACCCGACCCCACCCCCACCTCCCCCAACTAAAGTCACGCGGCTCACGACTCGATTTCCCGGACGGTCGGACATCCGCACGCCGGTCGGCGGCCGCGAAGTTCCGACGGCCACGAAAAATGGACGATAAACCCGGGGCAGAGGAACCGGGGCAGAGGAACCGGGGCCGCCGCCAATGCCACCAGGCCGCCGGGTCAGGGCTTGCTGTGCTCGGCGAGGCCGACCCCCAGCATGGCATGCAGCTCCTGCGGGGAGTAGCCCAGGAGGCTGTGCAGGTCGCAGGCGAAGCGGTAGACGTAGCGCTTGCCCGACGACTTGTACAGCAGGTTCTTGTGGTAGTAGTAGCGCAGCGCGCGGCTCAGCTTCTCGTAGTTCATTTTGGGCTTGTTCTTGCGCTTGCCCCAGCGGCGCGCCACCTGCACCGCACACGCGCAGCCCCAGCGGCGGAGTTAGCGGCAGAGTTGGCGGCGGAGGTGGCGGTAGCGCCGGCGGCTCCGAGTGAACGAGCGGAGAGTAGACCGGGCGCTTGCCCCCACTGCGGTGGAGTGAACGTCTCCGGAACGTGGGAGTTGTGCCACCGCGTGCAAAGCGCACACGCACATACACGACGCGCTGGGTGGGTGTGGGCGGTTAATCAGTCGGGGTGGATGTGCGATGTCGTGCTGCCACAGCGGTGGAGCAGTCGGCGCACTGGACTTGTGATCCAGAGGTAGCCGGTTTGGCTCAATCTCCCGGCGCGGCGGCTGGAAACGTTGGGGAATGTTTCCTAACGACTCCCTCCCCCTACTTCTCTCCACCGAATGGTGTATGTGGGTATGGGTACGCCAATGGTGAATCAGCAGGTGGTGGGATAAAGAGTGGGCACACTGACCTCTACGTTCAAAGACCAACTACCCTCTGGAAGGAAGCGACTCCCTCGAGCGGAGGCAATTTGAACAATTAAAAATTTAACTCAATCATCTCTGCTCGGGACATCTTCTGTTTGTCTAAAACATGGCTTCCCTCGCAGATAAACACCAGCCTCACAGATTTATATATTCCAATTCTACAGACAATCACGAGGAGTTGTGTCAGTATATGTGTGGAAAATCACCTCTCTTGCACACAACTCACTCCCCCCCCCCCCCCCCTTAGCCGTACAGCAGGGAGGGGGTAGGGGGACAGGGGGATGGAGCCCCTCACCTCGTCGGGGTCGGACAGCTTGAACTCCCAGCCGTCGCCGGTCCAGCTGATGAAGGGCTGGCACGCCGTGTCGGTCAGCAGCTCCAGCAGGAACTGCCACAGCTGTATGGGGCCGCTGCCTGCGGGGCGAGGGGGCCAAGCGTCAACGCTGGTGTGGAGAACGCTCACAGGGCATCGTGCCTCCCGCACGTGTGTGCGTGTGTGTGCGTGTGTGTGCATGTGTGTGTGTGCGTGTGTGCATGTGTGTGTGTGCATGTGTGCGTGTGTGTGTGTGTGTGCATGTTTGTGTGTGCATGTGTGTGGGTGTGTGCATGTGCGTATGTGTGCGTGTGGGGAGTGGTAGTGTCGTGGTTGGCGCGCTGCGTTATGAACATGACGGCTCGAGTTTGATTTCTGCTCACGGCCAACACCAGTGACGATTATCTAAACCGGTCCTGGGCCTCCCCGAGTGAGTCCCTGATGCGATAATGGGTAAACGTCGCCACTGGCGGCCGGGCATGGCGCTGGCCACCCACCCCCTCGCGTGGTGCCGTGCCGGCCTTCGCAGGTGCCGCTCGCTAACAGCACTTGCCACCGGGCTCCACGGGGGATCTGTGTGTGTGTGAGAGACGTCGCCAGCGCCCCACCTGTGTACCCCGCGAGGATCGCCGCCGGTATCACGGGCTTGCTGACGCTGCTCGCCTCCGCCGCGTCGCCCAGGTAATCGCGGAACGTGACCTGCGACTTCCCGCCGTCGGGATAGTAGCGGTCGTCCGCCAGCTTCGCCTCCGCGGAGCCGTAGCCCGCGGCCTTGGTGCCGAAGCGCCGCTTGTGCGCCGGCGCGAGCGGGCCGCGGCCCGGCGCGTCCGCCGCCGTGGCGAAGGAAGAGGAGGAGGGCTCGTAGGGGCCGCGGTAGTCGTCGAACGCCGCCGCCGCCGCTTTCCGTTGGCCCGGCTGCTCGAGGCTCGTGAAGTTGTCCGCCTCGAAGCTGCTGTAGCTCGGCACGCGCTGCAGGCCGCCCAGGGGTGATGGCATCCACCAGACGCGCTCGGGGCTGGGCACGCACTCGCCGCCAGCGCTGCCCTTGTCCGCAATCAGCTCGCCGAACGCTCCTGCGCAAAGGCAAAGATCCCCCGTTTAGCCTCAACAGTGCTGTTCGTGAGTAGCACCTATGCAGGTTGGCACGGCGCACAAGGGGGTCGGTGGCCAGCACCGCGCCTGACCGCCTTTGTCTCCCCAGTGAAAATGTTTTTTCACACCACACCGAGTTATCATCTCATAGGTCGAGCTGTGGGAGGCCCAGCACCGTGAGCGGGAATCGAACTCGGGTTGCCAGATTCATAGCGCAGCGTAGCACGAACCGCTACACGACCGCTCCCCCTGCGCACATGCACGCACGTACACGCGCACACACCGCGATCGTGAGCGACGCCCGCATGCTGTGCCAAACGTGCTCGGACCTCGTGCATCACTTGGCATGGCGCGACGCTGCTCGCCGCAGAGGCTCACGGTTCGAGCTCTGCGGTCGCCCTGGTCAATGCTGCCGGGGAGCCCGCGGAAGAAGTACGTCACGTGTTGGATGCGAACGATCCCATGACGTCCGCGTGAACTCCCGCGAGGGGTGCTCAGATTTCTAGTCTGGGCACTCCGAGGTCCCGGCGTGCCCAGAGATGGTGGCGCTACGATACCTCGTCCAGCCGACGTCACGCAGCATGACGGGGCAGCAGTAGCAGCAACGTGCCGGGCAGTGATGGAGCGTGGGGGGGGGGGGTGGGGGGTCGCTACCTTGAGTGGTGACGCCACCGCCTCCTCCCCCCAGCACGATCTGCGTGCCGCTCTCCTGCTTCACGGCGGTGGCGCGGAACATCTCCGGCGCGTGGCTCCCGCCGTGGGCCAGCCGACGGTCCCCGCCGTGGGCGGCCTCCGCGCTCCGTCGATCGCCGCCGCCGCCGTGGAAAAGTGCGACGGCGCCGGGCGGCGGCTCCCGAGCGCCGCACGGAGGCCCCGGCTGCATGCGCGCGTGCGCCAGCAGCCGGTAGTGGCAGTCCGCCTCCATCTCGCTCTGCTGGGACGGCGCCGCCACCACCACAGCAGGTTTATGCTGAGGTTGTTGTTGTTGATGATGATGATGCTGCGGTTGTTGTTGGTGATGCTGCGGTTGTTGTTGTTGCTGCTGCATGGCGGCGGCGGGGACGTAGAGTTTGGGTTTTGCGGCGGGGCCCGCGGGGGGCTCCGGGCGGGGGGCCGGGCCCTGCGAGGACGCCAGGCACAGCACCTCCTCCCACGTGATGTCGTGCAGCGTCTGGAAGGACTCGCAGATGAAGCCCGGCTCGCTGGACTCGGCGTGCGGCACGTACTGGCTGCTCTCCAGGCCGTAGCCTGCGGAGGGATAACGCGCAGATGCTCTCTGTGACGACCACGATCGTCGTCGTCATTATCGCTAAGCGCGTTCGCAATTGTTCTCATAGCACGGCGGTCATCACGGACGCGGGCTGCCGTGCGTCACGGACGCGGGCCGTCGTGCGAGATGTGCGGACGCTCACCGCTCGTGAAGTTGAGGGAGCTGAGTTGGTCACAGTAGGAGGGAGTGGACGGCTCCATGAGGTAGTTCTTCATTTCCTCTTGCCACTCTGCGATGTAGGAAGAGGAACGAGGGGCAGGAGGAAGCAGGAGGAGGAATGAGCGCGATCGTGAGCCACGTGCGAGAGTGAGGGATCGCAGCCATGCTCCGCCAGGAATGTAAACAAGGGAATTTGTGTCCGTCCTGCCTCTCTCCCATGCCTCTCCTCTCTCCCTCTGCCTCTCGCTCTGCACAGATGTTTGCTCAAAGGTCACGGCGTACATTTTACGTCTCTCTCGCGTGCGGCCATAAAGCACGGGAGGCCGTCCGAGCCGCATCCGCGTGGTGGACGTACCGGCGGAAGCGTTCCGGCTCGCCCCTAACGTACACAAAGCGCCGCGTTCAGCCGTGACCCCACGCCCGAGAGTGCAGCCGTCTGGAGACGATCGCAAGGGTTTGGAAGTGGCCGTGACAGTCTGCGCCGCGCATCGTGAGAATCTCAAGACTCGCGGCTTATTTCGACGACGACGACAACAACAAAAACATCTTCATATAATCCAGACGATCCGCATTTTCCCTTCACCGACAGATTCCACATCCCCTCCTCCCCATAGGAAACGATAAATCCCAGCCAGGAGAAGCCTCCACAGTCCCTCGGCTCAGAGTGGAGACCAAGATGCTCGCAGTGCCTCAGGGTGCCGTGGCGGCGGCCAGGAGATGTTGACCACCTCGCCTGCTACACAGGAGCGCGTGGGTTCGATACCGACCCTGACGCCTGCTGCTGCTGTATACTTGGAGTTTGCGTGTTTTTCCCGCGTGGATCTTTCTCGGGGTCTTCCGGTTTCCCCCTCTACATTTAGAATCAACACCCGTTCAGCGTATTTGGCTGTTATAAATGTCCACGTGATAAGCCACTTCGGTTGGCTGCCATTTTGTGGTCAGGTCGCTTCTGAAAAACAGCTACATATAGCTCAGTGGGCCTGACCTGGTGAAATAAAAATAATAAACATAATTCAAATAAAAAGAATTCAAATAAAACCTGATTTACTGGACTTGGTAGCTCATGGCACTTTTCAACTCACCTCAACCGACATTATGATGTCACTGCACTTTTAAACCATCCAGATTGAAAACTAATTTCCTTAGAACTGCTTTTTGTGTTTAGTTTGTCATCCGATTTGCATGGTTGGCTACGTAGGGTGCGAGAGAAGTTCAACATACGTACAACCAGTGGCGTAGCAACGATCAGCTCACGGGGTGCGGCAATCAGTCCGATGGGTTCCCAATATTTGATTCGTCTCGCACCTCGGCTATTAGACATCGCGGCTCCTCTTGCCTAATCACATCATCGTTCAGATCAGGGTCTCGAACATTTAGCGCTGTACGGGCGCTCCGTCTTCGCAAAAGGCAGCCACGACAGCTCCGTAGTGCGGTGGCTGTCAAGGGGGGCCCCAACTCGTAGCGTTGGTCGCTGGGGGGCGGGGGGGGGGGCAAGGCACCCCCTGCTCCCACGCTCGCTATGCTTCCACATACAAACATTCCCAATGTCCTGCCACTCTCTACCCTCGGGGAGCCGTGGGGTGTCGTTGGAGCGGATCCCACCTCGGGGCGCAAGGTTTTATGTGCGCGGTGCCCGCGACGTTTATCACTTCCCGACGTGCCAGGAGACGGTTCAATTCGGGAACCGCAAATGCGAGGCGGCGCCACGCGGAGCGAAGCATCGAACGTCGCGAAGCGGCGTGACGGAAGCGAGGCGCCCGGGGCAACGCCCGCGCGGTGGTGCCAGCGGCACTGGAGCGGCGGCGCCGGTGCGGTACCTTGCGGGAGGTACTCGAGTGGAGAGGGGACCTCCTGGATCGCGAGCTCCATGTCTGCTCCTCCACGCTCGTGGCACGGGGTCTGCTCCTGCGGCGCGGTGCGCAGAGAGCGGCGGTGCCGGTGAGGGGCGGGCACGGGAATCCAGACACTCACGTGGAGATGAACAGAGAGGCCAAAAGACTCAGAGAGAGAGGCCAACACATTCACACAGAGAGGCCAACACATTCACACAGAGAGGCCAACACATTCACACAGAGAGGCCAACACATTCACACAGAGAGAGGCCAACACATTCACACAAATAGGCCAACAAGCGCGGGTCGCATGGGCCCTGGCGGAGTTGCACCACCTGCACACTCGACATCCGCAATACTGATTCTCATGCGGAGATCGCATTCTTCACATCGGCTGAGAGAATGGACCCCATCAGTTTTAGGCGATATCTGAACCGCCCACGCAGCTACACACACACACACACGTGGCTAGACACACACACTACTACACACACACACTGCTACACACACACATTGCTACACACACACACAGTGCTACACACACACACTACTACACACACACACAGTGCTACACACACACACTGCTACACACACACTGCTACACACACGCACAGCGCTACACACACACAGCGCTACACACACACACTGCTACACACACACCGCTACACACACACACACCGCTACACACACACACTGTTACACACACACACAGTGTTACACACACACACACACTGTTACACACACACAGTGCTACACACACAGTGCTACACATACACACACACTGTTACACACACACAGTGTTACACACACACCGCTACACACACACACACCGCTACACACACACACTGTTACACACACAGCGGCGCTGGCAAGCGCTGCACTCTCGCGAGGAACACGCAGATGGAACAGATGGAAAGGGAACCTTCTTCGCTCGCTAACCCAGGCGGGGGCGGATGGGGGGGCGTGAACTCGACATCGATGACTTCGGCGGTTCGTAGCCCCTCGCGAAGGGAAAGTCTCTGTCTGTGTGTGTGTCTGTGTGTGTCTCTGTGTGTGTCTGTGTGTGTGTGTCTGTGTGTCTGTGTGTGTGTCGGTCTGTGTGTCTGTGTGTGTGTGTCTGTGTGTGTGTCTTGTGTGTCTCTGTCTGTGTGTCTGTGTGTGTCTCTGTGTGTGTGTCTGTGTGTGTCTGTGTGTCTCTGTCTGTGTGTGTGTCTGTGTGTGTCTCTCTGTGTGTGTCTATGTGTGTGTGTCTATGTGTGTGTGTCTCTGTGTGTTTGTCTGTGTGTGTGTCTCTGTGTGTGTGTGTGTGTCTGTCTGTGTATGTGTGTCTCTGTCTGTGTGTGTGTATCTGTGTCTGTGTCTCTGCGTGTGTCTAGAGAGCCCCGCGCGAGCCGTGCCCGTCGTGAACTCTGCGTGAACCCCCACAGAGGCAGCAGCAGCAGCAGCCGCTGCGACTCCCCGCCGCTGCTAAATCGTGGCGGCGGTTGTTGAACGAGGGCTGCCGCCGCTGCTGATGAGACCCAGAAGGGGCGAGACCGCCGCGGGCGGGGCTCGCTTGCTCAAGCAAACGCTGCCGCTGGATTACGGTATTGGAGGATCGTTTTCGGGATGATGTTCGACGTTTCGCTCCACGTGCTGGGGAGCTGCTGCTGGGATTGCTCAAACGCAGGGTGTGTGGTGGTGGGGGGCTCTGTGTGTACAAGTGGAGACTGGGGGGGGAGGGTGCTGGTGGTGGTGGTGGTGCTGCTTGTGGTGGTGGTGGTGCTGGTGGTGGTGGTGCTGCTTGTGGTGGTGGTGCTGCTGCTTGTGGTGGTGGTGCTGGTGGTGGTGCTGCTTGTGGTGGTGCTGTTTGTGGTGGTGGTGCTGCTGCTTATGGTGGTGCTGTTTGTGGTGGTGGTGCTGCTGCTTGTGGTGGTACTGTTTGTGGTGGTGCTGTTTGTGGTGGTGGTGCTGCTTGTGGTGGTGCTGCTTATGGTGGTGCTGTTTGTGGTGGTGGTGCTGCTTGTGGTGGTGCTGTTTGTGGTGGTGCTGTTTGTGGTGGTGGTGCTGCTGCTTGTGGTGGTGCTGTTTGTGGTGGTGCTGCTTGTGGTGGTGCTGCTGCTTGTGGTGGTGCTGCTTATGGTGGTGCTGTTTGTGGTGGTGGTGCTGCTGCTTGTGGTGGTGCTGTTTGTGGTGGTGCTGTTTGTGGTGGTGGTGCTGCTGCTTGTGGTGGTGCTGTTTGTGGTGGTGCTGCTGTTTGTGCTGCTGCTTGTGGTGGTGCTGCTTGTGGTGGTGGTGCTGCTTGTGATGGTGGTGCTGCTTGTGATGGTGGTGCTGCTTGTGGTGGTGGTGCTGCTTGTGGTGGTGGTGCTGCTTGTGGTGGTGGTGGCCTCGGCTCAGAGGCCGACCCAGAAACGTCCCAACGCGAGGGCTGGGAGAGCGGCTCCCTCCCTCCGACACGAGTAACAGCAGCAGCATCATCGCGTGTCGTCTCTCTGTGCTAAATATCAATAAACACGGATGGTCAGGGTCTCAAGAGGAAGTGAGTGGGGAGTGGAGGGTAGCCCCCCATGGCCCTCCCCCTGTGAGCCGCCACTGCCCAGGCTGGTGGCGGTGGAGGGGGGCAGGTTGGGGGGGGGGCTTTAGCCCCCCCCTCCAATTAGCGCGGTAGGCTACGTACGGTGCGAAGGAAGTTCAACATAGATGCACACATCATGGGACCTCCCTTGCCAGTATTCTTTCTTTTTCTTCTTTTTATTTTTTATTTTTTTATATATAAAAGTCTCTGCGCGCTCGCGCTTGCGGGGGATTTGGCTCTCGGACGGTGGGCTATATGTAGAAACAAAATTTGCCAGGCGGCACGCCCTAAGCCCCGCGGTGGGAATAGGCTATTTCATTTTCCCATCCCTAAACTTTAAAGTAGTTTAATTAACACATTTGTGCCGTTTTATTATTTATTTACTTATTGCGCGACATCGACCGTACCAACTGACGCCAATTGCGTGGGGGGGCGGACCCTGCCAAGTGCTGTGCCTTCGCTCGAGCTCACGGGGGACATTTCCTTTTATGCGTTTTACAGCCAATACATACACACATAACGCTGCGGATATTTCTTCAGTGTCATGTCTTCTTCGCCCCCCCTAACACGATGCGTCCAGTTTATAGTACAGACTCCGTAGATAATAATATTTTAGTGCTTACATTACATTATTCTTGCACGGGCGGGGGATGCTGGGGGGGTAGCGGCCCAGCCCCTAGCCTGGCAACGTGCCAACTCCACCTCCTCGCCAATGTAGGCCAGGACGGGGACTACGAATGGCACAAGGCCTCAACACGCCTATGGCAAGTACAAAGTTCCTTGCTTCTTACGCTAACAACTCAAGTCCATTGTTTACTATTGTTAAACACATTAGTTGACAAACATTACTATAATAATGTTTGTGTGCATATACGAACTCACATTGATTGCTTACTATTATCAAACAAATACGTTGGGAGATATTATAATAATAATGTTTGTGTGCACAAAACTCTTTATTTTTAGGTTGCTAAATTTTCCCTTTTTTTGCTGCGCTTTTATGACGCTGCGACGGTCTGCCAGTCTGTGATGTGGCCTTGTACGTCCATGTGTATGTGTGTGTCAGTCCATATGTGTGTGTGTTAGTCCACATGTGTATGTAAGTCTATACATGTGTGTGTCACTCGATGTGTGTGTGTAAGTCAATGCGTTTGTGTGAGTCCATATGTGTGTGTTCATCCATGTCTGTGTATCTCAAGTAGATGTCTGTGTGTCACATGTGTATGTGTGTAGGGCTGTGTGTGTGTCAGTCTATCTATGTGTGTCTAAGTCCATGTGTGTGTGTCTTAGTCCATATGTGTGTGAGTAAGTACATATGTGTGTTTACGTCAATGTGTGTGTGAGTCCACGTATGTATGTGTGTGAGTCGCTGTATGTGTGTACGTCCATATGTGTGAGTGTGTCTGAGTCCATGTGCGTGTGTGTTAGTTGATGTGTGTGCATGCCTCCATGTTAGTCAGTGTAAGTCAATTTCTTTGCGTGTCTGTAGGCCCATGTGTGCATCTTAGTCCATGTGTGTGCTTTATTGACCTGCTCAAGGCCTATGATACCATCAGTAGGCTGGCCTCTGGATTGTTCTTCGTGCTTTCAGAGTCCCTCACCCACTGCTCACCATCCTTAAGGACCTTCATGATGGTGAGCGGCCCCGCGTCAAACTACGTGGCCGTGAGTCAGAGCCATTCCCTGTACACCTTGGGGTGCTACAGGGATATCCTCTGGCTCCCACATTATTTTACATATATTTGGACCACGTAGTTCGTGAAGCCTTCAATGGCTGTACCGCTACAATTTCCATCTGGTACAGATACAATGGGAGGCTGATCAATGCCCGGGTGCGGTCAAGGGATGGCTCCCTATTGCTCAACCACGTTATGTATGCCGATGATCTGCTAATTGCTGCTCACTCGGAGGAGGAGTTCGAGGTGCTGCTGCTGAACCTGGAGCTTGCCACCAAGAGGTGGGGCCTTACCATCAGCCCCACCAAAACTAAGCACCTGCCTGGGTATTTTCTACCATCGGACACTCCACCCCCACAACTCCCAATTGGTGATGGGACAGTTGTGGAGACGGTGGAGAGTTTCCCATACCTTGCCAGTGTGCTAATGACCGGCTCTGGTTTAACAGCAGACGTCTCACTCAGAATCAGTCGAGCCACATTATCTTTTCATTGGTTGCGTAACACTATGTGGAAGCTACCTAGTCTATCGCTCTGCACGAAGCTTCAGGTCTTCTCGGCCACGGTCATTCCCTCCCTTCTCTACGCTTGCGCCCCCCTAATGGAACATCTTCGCCGGTTAGAAACATTTAGGATGGTCTGCCTACGATCCATCCTGGATTTAACCAGGCTGCATTGTGAGGAGTTCACAAATCCTTGAAAGATGTGGACAAAGTCCCATCGGTGAGCTCCTCTGCCAGGTAAGGCTGCGTTGCCTGAGTCGCATGACCAGACACTCGAGCACGGGGGGGGGGCCCTCGGGGGGGGGGGGGCAGCCGGCGGCCTCTGGCACCGTCCCCCCCCCCCGGCCTCCTCCCTCCCTCCCTCCCTCTGTGCGACCAAAGCCACGGGTGCCCAAGTAGCCGCAGCGCAGACCGAAGGGTTCCCAACACGTCCAGCGGGCGGCAACAATCAGCACGAGCCAATGTTGCGACACAAGTTGCGGCTCCGGAGCCGCATGTGGCCCTCTTCAGGGACTGCCTCGTGACGTCTTTGAGGGCCGTCTCGTGTTCACCTGCGCAGTGCACTGCGGGACATTGAAATGTGGAGGTTTTTTGGGGTTTTGCCGATTTGTACAAAAACGTCTCTTCTTGTTATTGTGGTGGCCGAACCCCGTAGCAATGTGACGATAACGAAGCGGGTTTTTGACAGACGGAGCGGGGTCCCTGGGAACTTGTGAAGAGAGCGAATTCCGAAGCGCAGCAGCAGCAGCGGGCAGCCGCTCCGCGCGTCTTGAACCGCACGCGTCGCCGATTCTCTGCGCTCGGAGATCGAAGTGGAAGCGGTCGTGTGAAGGTGCCGGGCGATCGCGCACAGCGGCTCGCGGTGTCTCCGTGGGGTCTCTCCAACCCCCCCCCCCCACAGTTGCGATCGTCAGCAGGGCCACTGCCGTCACGGACTGTGGCTTCGCGTCGTGGACGCAACGGACTCCACCATCTCCCGCTTCCTAGAATCTCTGAGTCACTGCAATCAGGGAATTGCAATCGCTGGTGCCATGATAATGTTGCTGCTGTTGTTGCCATTCTGCTGCTGTCGGTGGCATGCGACTTATGTCGGTGGCATGCTGTCCGCACATCGGTATATGCGCGTCGCACTGACTATTTCGTCTCATCCCTTCTGCGTTCACGCACTCAGTCACCCAATAACTCGTGAACTCACCAACTCGTTCACCCAATCACCTACTCACTCGCGCAATCAGCTTGCTCACTCGCCCACTCACTCGCCCGCTCGCTCACTTGCTCGCTCGCACGCCCACTCGCCCGCTCGCTCACTCGCCCACTCGCTCACTCGCCCACTCGCTCACTCGCCCACTCGCTCACCCACTCGCCCACTCACTCGCCCACTCGCTCTTTGATCGCTACTACTGCCGTGGCCACTGTTGTAGGGAACTTCACTCGGTGGTTACTCCGCCCGTGTTGAGGACAGCTCCCGGTTGTGTTCAACCACCACCACAAGACTGCAGGCCACAAGAACTCACTCACCCGCTCACCCACTGACCCACCCACTCACTCACCCACCCGCCCACTCGCTCACCCACCCACCCGCTCACCCACCCACTCACTCACCCACCCATTCACCCGCCCACTCACCCGCTCACCCGCCCACTCACCCACTCACCTCACCCACCCGCTCACTCACCCACCCTCGCACCTGCTCACCCACCACACCGCAGGGCCCTCCTCACCACCACCTCTCTTTCTGCGTCTCCCCCGTGCACCAACCGGCGGCAGCCCGCGAGGCCGCCAGGGCCCCTCGTGGGCCTCGCGGTCTCCGCGCGCCCCCCCCCCCAGCCGAGACAGAGACGACCCCGCCAGCTTGCGTCTACCCCCCTACGCACCCCTCCCCCCGCGACCCCCACCCCCAATCCACCCCACGTCACGACACCGAGAACCGGGCCCCTTCCACCGCCTCCGGGCGGACCCCGTGAGCCGCCAACCCCGCCCCGGGTCAGCGATTGCGACATCCCCCCTCCCCCCATCCCCACACTGCGTTAATGGGGGGGGGGGGGGGATGTACCGCGTATTGTTCGGTGTGATGTCCGACGTTCCGCTCCACGTGCTAGAAGCTCCTTTCGGGGATTGCACTATCGATGTGTACTGTACTATGCGCATACACACGTGTGTGTGTGC
This sequence comes from Lethenteron reissneri, assembly GCF_015708825.2. Lineage (NCBI taxonomy): Eukaryota > Metazoa > Chordata > Hyperoartia > Petromyzontiformes > Petromyzontidae > Lethenteron > Lethenteron reissneri. The sequence goes on from NC_083791.1 coordinate 609,279, forward strand.
ACACAGAGCACGTGTAGCACACACGTGTCGCACACACACGTGTGTCTGTGTGTGTGAGCGCGTGTGTGTGTGAGCGCGTGTGTGTGTGAGCGCGTGTGTGTGTGAGCGCGTGTATGCACCTATGTTGAACTTCGTTCGCACCGTACGTAGCCAACTGCGCTAATCGGAGGTACGGGGGAAGGAAACAAACTAAACGCATGAAGCACTTCGACATAAATTACTTTTTAATCTAGATGCTTTAAACATGCATAGGTCCAGTGGCTTCCTGAGTCGATGTAAGAAGTGTGAGTCTGAGTGAGTCTGTGTGTATCTGTGTGTGTCTGAGTGTGAGTCTGATGAGTACGAGTGTGACTCTGTGTGAGTCTTTAGTGTGAGTATGTGTTACTGTGAGTCTGTGTGAGTCTGTGTGAGTCAGTGTGAGTGTGAGTCTGTGTGAGTGTGAGTCTGTGTGAGTGTGAGTCTGTGTGTGTGTCTGTGTGTGTGTGAGTCTGTGTGAGTGTGAGTCTGTGTGAGTGTGAGTCTGTGTGTGTGTGTGAGTGTGAGTCTGTGTGTGTGTCTGTGTGTGAGTCTGTGTGTGAGTTTGAGTGAGTGTGAGTCTGAGTGTGAGTGTGTCTGTGTGAGTGTGAGTCTGAGTGTGAGCCTGTGTGAGTGTGAGTCTGTGTGAGTGTGAGTCTGAGTGTGAGTGTGTCTGTGTGAGTGTGAGTCTGAGTGTGAGCCTGTGTGAGTGTGAGTCTGAGTGAGTGTGAGTCTGAGTGTGAGTGTGTGAGTCTGAGTGTGAGCCTGTGTGAGTCTGTGTGAGTGTGAGTCTGTGTGAGTGTGAGTCTGTGTGCGAGTCTCTTCCCTCCTCCCCCTCCTCTCTCTGCTCCCCTCGCCTGCTGCTCTGTCGAGTCCAATGCCCCCGCGATGCGCCCCCCTCGTCCCTGCGTCCCCGCGTCCTCGCGGAACGGAGACCTCAGTGCGACCTCAGTGAGCGAACCGCGACACCTCCGCAGATTTGACGCCGCGGGTCGAGCAAGGAGGAGGAGCGGTGGCGCAGTCGTTAGCGCGCCGCGCTCTGAACCCGCGGCGACCCGCGTCGAGTTGCGGTGCGCGCCGCTCCCCTCGCTCCGTGCGGGTCGGGGGGGAGGGGGCGCAGTGGAGACAGCGGGAAACCCCGGGGCTCGCGAGCTACGGACTCCACCCCTGGCTCTCTCTCCCCCTGGCTCTCTCCCCCCCCTGGCTCTCTCCCCCCCTGGCTCTCTCTCCCCCTGGCTCTCTCTCTCCCCCTGGCTCTCTCCCCCCCCCTGGCTCTCTCTCCCCCTGGCTCTCTCTCCCCCTGGCTCTCTCTCCCCCTGGCTCTCTCCCCCCTGGCTCTCTCTCCCCCCTGGCTCTCTCCCCCGCCTGGCTCTCTCCCCCCCTGGCTCTCTCTCTCCCCCTGGCTCTCTCCCCCCCTGGCTCTCTCTCCCCCCTGGCTCTCTCCCCCGCCTGGCTTTCTCTCCCCCTGGCTCTCCCCCCCCCCCCCCTGGCTCTCTCTCCCCCCCCCCCCTGGCTCTCTCCCCCCCCGGCTCTCTCCCCCTGGCTCCCTCTCCCCCCCTGGCTCTCTCCCCCCCTGGATCTCTCCCCCCCCCCCCCTGGCTCTCTCCCCCCTGGCTCTCTCTCCCCCCCTGGCTCTCTCTCCCCCCCTGGCTCTCTCTCCCCCCTGGCTCTCTCTCCCCCCCCCCTGGCTCTCTCTCACCCCCCCTGGCTCTCTCCCCCCCTGGATCTCTCCCCCCCCCCCCCCTGGCTCTCTCCCCCCTGGCTCTCTCTCCCCCCCCTGGCTCTCTCTCCCCCCCTGGCTCTCTCTCCCCCCTGGCTCTCTCTCCCCCCCCCCCCCCTGGCTCTCTCTCACCCCCCTTGGCTCTCTCCCCCCCCCCCGGCTCTCTCTCACCCCCCCTGGCTCTCTCCCCCCCTGGCTCTCTCTCCCCCCCTGGCTCTCTCTCTCCCCCTGGCTCTCTCTGCCCCCCTGGCTCTCTCCCCCCCCCCCCTGGCTCTCTCTCACCCCCCCCCTGGCTCTCTCCCCCCCCCCGGCTCTCTCTCTCCCCCCTGGCTCTCTCCCCCCCCTGGCTCTCTCTCCCCCCCCTGGCTCTCTCCCCCCCCCTGGCTCTTTCTCCCCCCCCCCCCTGGCTCTCTCCCCCTGGCTCCCTCTCCCCCCCTGGCTCTCTCCCCCCCTGGATCTCTCCCCCCCCCCCTGGCTCTCTCCCCCCTGGCTCTCTCTCCCCCCCTGGCTCTCTCTCCCCCCCTGGCTCTCTCTCCCCCCCTGGCTCTCTCTCCCCCCCTGGCTCTCTCTCCCCCCTGGCTCTCTCTCCCCCCCCTGGCTCTCTCTCACCCCCCCTGGCTCTCTCCCCCCCTGGCTCTCCCCCCCCCCGGCTCTCTCTCACCCCCCTGGCTCTCTCCCCCCCTGGCTCTCTCTCCCCCCCTGGCTCTCTCTCTCCCCCTGGCTCTCTCTCTCCCCCTGGCTCTCTCTCCCCCCCTGGCTCTCTCTCCCCCCCCTGGCTCTCTCTCACCCCCCCTGGCTCTCTCCCCCCCCCCGGCTCTCTCTCTCCCCCCTGGCTCTCTCCCCCCCTGGCTCTCTCTCCCCCCCCTGGCTCTCTCCCCCCCCTGGCTCTTTCTCCCCCCCCCTGGCTCTCTCCCCCCCCTGGCTCTTTCTCCCCCCCCCCTGGCTCTCTCCCCCCCCTGGCTCTCTCTCCCCCCCCTGGCTCTCTCCCCCCCCTGGCTCTTTCTCCCCCCCCCTGGCTCTCTCCCCCCCCTGGCTCTTTCTCCCCCCCTGGCTCTCTCTCCCCACCGGCTCCACGCGTCGCTCCCTCCGCATCAACGCGACCGCCGCAGCGCGTCCGACAACATCCCATCAGCGAGTGTACTATGGACACACACACACTATAGACTGTGTGTACTATAGACACACACACACTAGACTGTGTACACTATAGACACACACTATAGACTGTGTGTACTATAGACACACACACTATAGACTGTGTGTACTATAGACTGTGTACACTATAGACACACACTATAGACACACACACACTATAGACTGTGTGTACTATAGACTGTGTGTACTATAGACACACAAACACACTATAGACTGTGTGTACTATAGACACACACACACTATAGACTGTGTACACTATAGACACACACACACTATAGACTGTGTGTACTATAGACAAACACACACACTATAGACTGTGTACACTATAGACACACACTATAGACTGTGTGTACTATAGACACACACACTATAGACTGTGTGTACTATAGACTGTGTACACTATAGACACACACTATAGACACACACACACTATAGACTGTGTGTACTATAGACTGTGTGTACTATAGACAAACACACACACTATAGACTGTGTACACTATAGACACACATACACTATAGACTGTGTGTACTATAGACTGTGTGTACTATAGACACACACACTATAGACTGTGTGTATTATAGACTGTGTACACTATAGACACACACACTATAGAATGTGTGTACTACAGACAAACACACACACTATAGACTGTGTGTACTAAAGACAAACACACAAACTATAGACTGTGTACACTATAGACACACACTATAGACTGTGTACACTATAGACACACACACACTATAGACTGTGTGTACTATAGACACACACACACACTATAGACTGTTGTACTATAGACACACACACACTATAGACGGTGTGTACTATAGACACACACTATAGACTGTGTACACTATAGACTGTGTACACTATAGACACACACACTATAGACACACACACACTATAGACACACACACTATAGACACACACTATAGACACACACACACACTATAGAGTCTATAGTGTGTGTGTGTGTCTATAGTGTGTGTGTGTCTATATTGTGTGTGTGTCTATAGTGTACACAGTCTATAGTGTACACAGTCTATAGTGTGTGTGTCTATAGTGTGTGTGTGTCTATAGTGTGTGTGTGTCTATAGTGTGTGTGTGTGTCTATAGTGTGTGTGTGTCTATAGTGTGTGTGTGTCTATAGTATAGACACACACACACTATAGACACACGCACACACACTACAGACACACACACTATAGACACACACTATAGACACACATACACACTATAGACACACACTCTATAGACACACACACTATAGACACACACTATAGACAGACACACACTATAGACGCACACACTACACACACTACACACTGTAGACACACACTGTAGACACACACACACTATAGACACACACACACTATAGACACAGACTATAGACACACACACACACACTACACACACTATAGACACACACACTACACACACTATAGACACACACACACTATAGACACACACTATAGACTGTGTGTACTATAGACACGCACACACTATAGACTGTACACTATAGACACACACACTATAGACTGTGTACACTATAGACACACACACACACTATAGACTGTGTGTACTATAGACAAACACACACACTATAGACTGTGTACTATAGACAAACACACACACTATAGATTGTGTACACTATAGACACACACTATAGACTGTGTGTACTATAGACAAACACACACACTATAGACTGTGTGTACTATAGACACACACACACTATAGACTGTGTACACTATATACTGTGTACACTATAGACACACACACTATAGACACACACACTATACACACACACTATAGAGTCTATAGTGTGTGTGTCTATAGTGTGTGTCTATAGTGTGTGTGTGTCTATAGTATGTGTGTGTCTATAGTGTGTGTGTGTCTATAGTGTACACAGTCTATAGTGTACACAGTCTATAGTGTGTGTGTGTCTATAGTGTGTGTGTGTCTATAGTGTGTGTGTCTATAGTGTGTGTGTGTCTATAGTGTGTGTGTCTATAGTGTGTGTGTGTGTGTGTCTATAGTATAGACACACACACACGCACACACACTACAGACACATACACTATAGACACACTATAGACACACACACACTATACACACACACACTATAGACACACACACTATAGACACACACACACTATAGAGTCTATAGTGTGTGTGTGTGTCTATAGTGTGTGTCTATAGTATGTGTGTGTCTATAGTATGTGTGTCTATATTGTGTCTATAGTGTACACAGTCTATAGTGTACACAGTCTATAGTGTGTGTGTCTATAGTGTGTGTGTGTCTATAGTGTGTGTGTGTCTATAGTATAGACACACACACACACGCACACACACTACAGACACATACACTATAGACACACTATAGACACACACACACTATAGACACACACACTATAGACTGTGTGTACTATAGACACACACACACTATAGACTGTGTACACTATAGACACACACTATAGACTGTGTACACTATAGACACACACACACACACTATAGACTGTGTGCACTATAGACAAACACACACACTATAGACTGTGTGTACTATAGACACACACACACTATAGACTGTGTACACTATAGACACACACACACACACTATAGACACACACACACACTATAGACACACACACTACACACACTATAGACACACACACTATAGACACACACACTATAGACACACACACTACACACACTATAGACACACACATTATAGACACACACACTATAGACACACACACTACACACACTACACACACTGTAGACACACGCTATAGACACACACACAGTAGACACACACTATAGACACACACTGTAGACACACACACACTATAGACACACACACACTATAGACAACAACCAACAACAACAACCGCCATTCGCCACTAAGTGGCGGTGACGTCACCACGACGCTTGTGCCAGGCCATGTGCACCTTGAGGCCACGTGAAGTGTCGAACGCCCGCTGGCAGGAGGTCACGGGGCAGACCCAGGTGCCACGGGTCGACTGACTGAGATGACTGGCTGATGCACCACCTGTGCCCCCTACTGTGCCAACTTGCTGTGCTTTAGCCACCCGGCGCTCCGCTCGTTGTTGTGAGCGTCGCTCCTCCACCCTCCGTTGTTGTTGGAGGGCGACTGCCTCCAACTGCCCAGTAGCGTCCTTCACGAGCCTCCTCCACAGAGGCCGATCTTGACACCGCTGGTACCAGTCATCGGCAAGTCCACTCAGCTCCACGTCTTCCTGTACCACATCACTCCATCTCTTCTCTAGCCCGTGCCGCGCCCGTTTAGCCCCGTCGATCCGGCCAAACAAAAGCTGTTTAGGCATGCGGTGGCTGGGCTTGCGGGCTACATGACCCAGCCAACGCAGCCTTGCCTGCCGGAGGAACTCACCGATGGGACTTTGCCCAGATCTTTCAAGGATTTGTGAGCTCCTCACACAATCCAGCCTGGTTAAACCCAGGATGGATCGCAGGCAGGCCAGCCTAAATGTTTCCAACCGGCGAAGATGCTCCATTAGGGGGGTCCACGTTTCGCAAGCATAGAGAAGGGAGGGAATGACTGTGGCCGAGAAGACCTGAAGCTTCGTGCGGAGCGACAGACCAGGTAGCTTCCACACAGCGTTACGCAACCGATGAAAATATATTGCCGCTCGACTGATTCGGAGAGAGACCTCTGCTGTTAAACTGGAGCCGGTCATAAGCACACTGCCCAAGTATGGGAAACTCTCCACTCTCTCCACTACTACCCCATCACCGATTGGGAGTTGTGGGGGTGGAGTGTCCGATGGCACAAAACACCCAGGCAGGTGCTTAGTTTTGGTGGGGCTGATGGTAAGGCCCCACCTCTTAGTGGCACGCTCCAGTCTCAGCAGCAGCGTCTCCAACTCCTCCTCTGAATGAGCAGCTATTACCAAATCATCGGCATTCATAACGTGGTTGACCAATAGGGAGCCATCCCTTGATCGCACCCGGGCATCGATCAGCCTCCCATTATATCTGTACCAAATGGAGATTCCCCCGGTATAGCTATTGAAGGCTTCACGAACTACGTGGTCAAAATAGATGTTAAATAATGTGGGAGCCAGAGGACATCCCTGTCGCACCTCAAGGTGTACAGGGAAAGGCTCTGACTCTCGGCCACGTAGTTTTACCCGGGCCCGCTCACCATCAGGAAAGTCCTTAATGATCGTGAGCAGAGGGTCAGGGACTCCGAAAGTACGAAGAACAACCCTGAGCCCAGGCCTACTGATGGTATCATAGACCTTGACCAGGTCAATAAAGCAGAGATGTAGGTCTTGTTGAAATTCCCTACACCTCTGCTGTAGCAGACGGACAGAAAATATGACATCTGTGCAGGACCGCCCTTTCCTGAAACCACATTGGGGCTCCGTAAGCCTCTCCTAAGCGTGCCTAGCAAGGCGATGTTGAATAATCCTTGCCAGGACCTGACATTACACACACTACACACACATACTACAGACACACACACACTATAGACACACACACTATAGACACACACACTACACACTATAGACACACACTATAGACACACACACTATAGACACACACTACACACTGTAGACACACTATAGACACACACACTATAGACACACACACTACAGACACACACACTATAGACACACACACTATAGACACACAACACACACAATACAGACACGCTATAGACACACACACACTATAGACACACTATAGACACACACACTACAGACACACTACAGACACACACACTATAGACACTACAGACACACACACTATAGACACTACAGACACACACACTATAGACATACACACTACACACACTACACACACACTACACACACACACTACACACACACTACACACACTACACACACACCACACACACCATAGACTCACAAAGCCCACGTGTTGCGCGCTCCGTACTCGTCTCACCTGAGAGAGCGACCGCGCTGACTCCGGGACCCTCTTCCCGTGTCTCCCGTGTCCCTCTTCCCGTCTCTCTCTTCTCGTCTCTCTCTTCTCGTGTCCCGTGTCTCTCTTCCCGTGTCCCTCTTCCCGTGTCTCTCTTCCCGTGTCTCTCTTCTCGTGTCTCTCTTCCCGTGTCTCTCTTCTCGTGTCTCCCGTGTCTCCCTTCTCGTGTCTCTCTTTTCGTGTCCCTCTTCTCGTGTCTCCCGTGTCTCTCTTCTCGTGTCCCGTGTCTCCGTCTCCCGTGCCTCGTGTCCCTCTTCTCGTGTCCCGCGTCTCCACGGGCGTGCCGAGCGCCTCACTGCGCGACACTTCTCCTCCTCGCCCTCTCTGCGAGTCTCCGTCTCCTCCTCCTGCTGCTGCCCCCTCCGTCTCCTCCTCCTGCTGCTCCCTCCCTATTTTATTCCGCCCGGCATCCGGCCCAGACTCAGCTCACGGGGAGGAGGTTGGGCGGAGTGAAGGGGTAGAGGGGGAGGGGGGGTGCTGCTGATGATGATGATGAGACGCGCTCACGCACGACGCTAATGGAGGTGGTGACCTCGTGGTTATCTTCATCAGCAGATCGACGCGGGGGGGGGGGGGGGCAGAGGTCCCGGCTCTCGACTCGCTCACGACATCGTGACTCGACTCGGAGCACGCACGCGCCGCGACACGACCCCACTCGCTCACGCAGCCCACTCCTCACTCACCCACCCAGCCACTCACCCACCCACCTACTCACCCACCTACTCACTCACCCACCTACTGACTCACTCACTCACCACTCACCCACCCACCTACTCACCACTCACCAACCAACCCACTCGCTCACCCACCCACCTACTCACCCACCCACTCACTAACTAACCCACTTGCTCACCCACCCACTCACCCACTCCCCCACTCACTCACCCACTCACTCACGCACCCACTCCTGACTCACTCACCCACCGACTGCACCACTCACTCACACACCCACCCACGTACTCACTCACCCACTCACTCACCCACTCACCCATCATCCACTCGTTAACTCATCCATTCACTCCCTCATTAAGTTATCAATTCATTCACTAATTTACTCACTCGTTAACTCACTTGTTCAGTCACTCATCTATTCACTAACTCAACCACTCCTTCATTCACATCCATTCAAACACTCACCCACCCACTCACCAACCAACCCACTCGCTCACGCAGCCAACTACTCACTCACCCACCCACTCACCAACTAACCCACTCGCTCACCCAGCCCACTCCTCACTCACCCAGCCACTTACACACCCACCTACTCACCCACCTACTCACTCACCCACCTACTGACTCACTCACTCACCCACTCACCACTCACCCACCCACCTACTCACCACTCACCAACCAACCCACTCGCTCACCCACCCACCTGCTCACCCACCCAGTCACTAACTAACCCACTTGCTCACCCACCCACTCACCAACCAACCCACTCGCTCACCCAGCCACCTACTCACTCACCCACCCACCCACTCACCCACTCCCCCACTCCCCCACTCACTCACCCACTCACTCACGCACCCACTCCTGACTCACTCACCCACCGAATGCACCACTCACTCACACACCCACCCACGTACTCACTCACCCACTCACTCACCCACTCACCCATCATCCACTCGTTAACTCATCCATTCACTCCCTCATTAAGTTATCAATTCATTCACTAATTTACTCACTCGTTAACTCACTTGTTCAGTCACTCATCTATTCACTAACTCAACCACTCCTTCATTCACATCCATTCAAACACTCACCCACCCACTCACCAACCAACCCACTCGCTCACCCAGCCCACTCCTCACTCACCCACCCACCTACTCACCACTCACCAACTAACCCACTCACCCAACCCATTCCTCACTCACCCACTCACCACTCACCCACCCACTCACCCAGCCCACTCCTCACCCACCCACCTACTCACCACTCACCAACCAACCCACTCGCTCACGCAGCCAACTACTCACTCACCCACCCACTCACCAACTAACCCACTCGCTCACCCAGCCCACTCCTCACTCACCCACCCACCCACCACTCACCAACCAACCCACTCACTCACCCAACCACTTCTCACTCACCCACCCACCTACTCACCACTCACCAACCAACCCACTCGCTCACGTAGCCCACTCCTCACCCACCCACCCACCACTCACCAACCTACCCACTCACTCACCCAACCACTCCTCACTCACCCACCCACCCACTCACCACTCACCACCCACCCACTCACTCACCCACCCACCCACTCACCACTTTCCAACCAACTCACTCGCTCACCCATCCCACTCCTCACTCACCCACCCACCTACTCACCACTCACAAACCAAACCACTCGCTCACCCAGCCTACACCAGCCACTCCTCACTCACCCACCCACCTACTCACCAACTAACCCACTCGCTCACCCAGCCCACACACCCACTCCTCACTCACCCACCCACTCGCTCATCCAGCCCACACCAGCCACTCCTTACTCACCCACCCACTCACTCACCCACTCACCACTCACCCACCCACCCACTCACCCACTTACTCACCCACCCACTCCTGACTCACTCACCCACCGACTGCACGACTCACTTACTCACCCACTCACCCATCATCCACTCGTTCACTCATCCATTCACTCTCTCATTAAATTATCAATTCATTCACTAATTTACTTACTCGTTAACTCACTTGTTCAGTCACTCATCTATTCACTAACTCAATCACTCCTTAATTCACATCCATTCACTGATTCACTCACTCGTTCACCCACTCATTAATCCACTCACCAATTCACTCATCCGCACACTAATTCACTCACTCGTTTACTCAATAATCCATTCATTTACACATACACTTATGCATTCACTCACTCGTTCGCTCACTCATCCATTCACTCATACACACTCATTCACTCACTCGTTCACTCATACTCAATCATCCATTTACTCACTGATCTACTCATACACTCATTCAGTCACTCTTTGACTCACTTGTTCACTCACTCATTCACTCACTTGTTCACTTACTCATAGATTCACCCACTCATCCACGCACTCGTTCACTCACTCATTCACTCACTCGTGCACTCACTTATCAATTCACTCACTCATCAATTCACTCAATCATTCACTCCCTTGTTAACTCATGTATTCAGTCACTCACGCATCCACTCACTCGTTCACTCACCCAGCCACTCATTCACTCACTCGTTCATTCACTCTTCCATTCACTCGCTCCACTCATTCACACACGAATCCACTCATTCACTCGTTCAGTCACTCATCCACTCACCCATCCACTCACCCATTCATTCACCCACTCATTCGTTCACTCACTCACTATCTATTTACTCACTCACCCACTCACACACACACATTCACTCACTCGTCCATTCACTTGTTCAATCACTCATTCACTCACTCATCAATTCACTTATCCACTAATTCACTCATCTACTCACATGTTCACCCAATCATATATTCCTTCACTTATTCACCGATGTATTCACTCACTCGTTTATCCACTCATCCATTCACTCACCCACTCACTCGTTCACTCATTAACTCACCTATTCAGTCACTCATCCATGCACTCATGCATCCACTTGTTCACTGATTCATTCACTAAGGCACTTACGCATTCACTCACTCATTTGTTCGCTCATTCACTCACTCATTCACTCACTGGTTCACACACTCATCCACTCATTAACTTATTTGTTTACTCACTCATTCATCCATTCACTCACTCATCTAATCATTGACTCGTTCACTCACTATCCATTTTCTGACCCATTCACTCACACTCATTCACTCACTCGTTTACTCATTCACTCGTTCATTCACTCATCTACCCACTCATCCACTCGCTCATTCACTCACTCGTTCTATCACACTCACTCATCCATTCACTTACTCATTCAATCACTCTCTCATTCACTAACTCGTTAATTCAATCATCAATTCACTCACTCATCCACTCACTCGTTTACTCAATAATCCATTCACTCGCTCATCCATCTACTCATTTATTCACTCACTGGTGTACTCAGTAATTCATCCATTAGCTCACGCATCTACACACTCGTTCGCTCACTCCTCCACTCACTAATCCGCTCACTCGTTCACTGCAGTCGTTCTCTCACTCATCCATTCAATTACTCATGCATCCACTCACTCATTTGTTCACTGATTCACTCGTCGATTCACTAACTCATTCGCTCACTCTTACACTCATAAATTGAATAATTCACTCAATCGATCACTCACTCATTAATTCACTGGTTCACTCACTCACTGATTCACTCATCCACTCAACCATCAACTCGCCCACTCGTTCACTCACTGATTCACTCATCCACTCACTCATCCACGCACTCATTCAGTCACCCACTCATTCACGTCCCCTGGTCGTGAGTATGGATGAGAACGAGGTCTCTGTGTGTCCTGCACTCTCTCTCTCTCTCTGCGCGCCCTGGGAGGCAGTCGCACCTAGCGGGCGCTCCTGCTTTCCCAGGTGTGCGGACGGAGGCCTGGGCTTCAGGGCAGCCTGAGCCTGGCCTGAGGGAGAGGTTAACGGGGAAGAAATGCGATCGTCATTGTCGTGTTTCTTTCTGTATTTTTTTCTGTACTAAGTCCTTACTGTTACCATTGTTATTATTATTATTTTTGTTTCTATTGTGCTGTTGCCATGCGAGTGTCATGGCTCAGCACGATAGCATTGAAGCCCTCACGGATGAGCACGGCTTCATGTGCTTTCCTCTGCCGGGGACGTCTTCCGACGACGTCGCCGTTGCGGTGGCTGCGCACATCGGGCCGGCAGCCATCCGCATTGTACAGAGGGAGAACCGCGGCTACGTGGTCTACGTGGCCGAGGTGGATGCGGCGGCGCGCATCGTGGAGAGGGGGCTCAACGTCGGGGGGGAGGGGGGGCTGCTCGTGCAGTGCACCCCTCTCTCCACGCCGACGGTGAAAGTCACTATCTCCGGTCACCCACCATACCTGACGAATGCGGAGCTGATGCAGCGCTACGGTACGGTGGTGTCGCGCATCGTGTTGCTGCCCATGTGGACGCAGAACCCTGCTATGAAGCACATCCTGTCGGGTCAACAGCAGGCCTTCCTCGTGCTAAAGGGTGGGCGCACCGGGCTGGACGTGGCCATCAAGCGCACCGCTGGTGGCCGCGTCCACACAGAGTACCTGCCCACAACTGCGCCGCGGTGCTACAGGTGCGGCGGCGTTGGGCACGTGAGGAGAAACTGCTCGGCCAAGACCAAAGAGGGAGCGGCGTGGTCTGGCCAAGCAGGTGCGGAGCGGAAGACGCCAGTGCCGGAGCCGAGGCAGCCGCGGCAGCCGCAACAGCAGCAGCAGTGGGAGCATCAACCGCAGCAGCAGCCACAGCAACAGCAGCAGCAGCAACGGCAGCAGCAGCGGGAGCAGCACCTGCAGCAGCAGAAGCCGCAGCAACGGGAGCAGCTGCCGCGACAGTAGCTGCAGCAGCAGCGGGAGCGGCAGCAGCAGCAGCTACAGCAGCAGCAGCCGCAGCCACAGCCGCAGCGAGATGGTGCCGACTCTGTGCCATAGTGCGGAGAGTCAGCACCTGATAAGGAAACTGACGACGGTGGAGTTTTCACCGTCATCAGAGCGCGAAAGAAGAGAAAGACGGGCAGGCGCGAGGGCGCCCAGCCCGAGAAGGCGGCCGTGGCTGACAACATTCCTGAGCCAACAAGCCGCCCAGTTGAGATGGATGGGAGGCCATGGATGCCACCGGCGACGCGCACCAGGCGGATGCGACCGAGCCGGAGCACGACCGCCGGACCCGGCCTCGCCCACCCCGACGCAGGAAGGGGGAGAGTCGCCGACCGCCGCCGGCGCCACTGGCGTGCCGAGCGGTGCTGCGGCTCCGGAGAGGACCCCTTCGCCCGCCCCGATGGGTGGCGAGGAGGTAACCGCGGGACCTGAGGGGAGTGGGCTGCCCGGGCTTGGGAACGAGCCCAGTGGGACCCTGGCTTCAGAGGGGTCGGCGGAGGTGGCAGAAGGGGCCTGCGCTGACGTGTGGTTCAACTCTGTTGACCCAGATGCTGAGGCATCAGAATCGGACACGGCGAGCGGTGCAGGCGACGGCGCCCCGGAGGAGCCGAAGAGGGGGGACATGTACACGCCTGGGAGAATCTGCATTTTCCTGAAGTGGGCGTACGGAAGGTGCAAGGTCCGGGTGCAAGACACGTTCACCGACAAGGGGGCATTCATGAAGACGGCCCGGATGGTGATCCAGGACCTGCACAGGCACGGGTTCAACCGCCAGGAGATTTACCGGCTGAAAGCGTTGGTAGGAAAGGTTAGGAAACTGACCTCCCCCCCCCCCATAGCGCTAACGGCGTCATTATTAGCACCACCACCGCCTTCTCCCGCCGGGGAGGAAGGTGTGGGTGTGTAGGAGGTGCTCTGCCAGGCAAAAGGGCGTCGTGGCCTGGATTGGGGAGTGCATCGGACACTGGCCGTTTGGCGGTGGCGATACTGCGCAGATTGTGCGAGGCGTGGCTCTGAGGAGAGCACGCTTTGAGGATGTTCACCCTTTAACGGGGTGGCCGCGGTGGGCAGCGTACGTAGCAACGCAGTACCGGCGCTGCGCATCAGAATGTGGCGAGTGTGCCGTTGTTTTTTATTCCTATTGTGGTGGTCATGATTGACACACACGCGCCACAACCAGCGGGAGGGGTAGAAGCCGGTCCGGACCGGTCGGGCCAACGGCAGTTGGAACCCCTCTGAGGGGAGGGGGCTGGCAGAAGCTACAATCCTCCAGAACCCCGCCCCTCAGGGAGAAAGAGTATATAAGGCGGGTCCCTGAGAGCGCGAGTCAGTCCGTCTCAAGTCGAAGCCAGAAGCCGCCTGAAAAAGAATAAGACACTGAACCCCAAGCCGCCGACGTCCTTCTGAGGGCCAGGGCTCAGTGTGGTACCAGCGGTCAAGGCTAGGACCCTGAGGTTCCCTCGGCCTGATGTCCTTCTAAGGGCCCGGTCCGGACGGGCCAGTGGTCAGAGACCCACCGGGCCAGCGGTGGGTCAGCCTCCCCTAGTTCTAGCTAGCCGGAGGGCTAGAGTCGACAGAGTTGTAGGTATGATAGCCCGGAGGCTGTACCTCCCCAGGTTGTGGGTGAAAGGGGCCGTTACCCCTTTGTGTTAGGGTTTAAGTGCAAACTGTTTGGTATAATAAACCGTGTTTCCTCTATGAAGACTCCGTCTCCCTCAAAGAACATTACAACTGTTGACAGAAGTGGCCAAGAACTTCGCCTACATGGAGACCAGACAGAAGGCACTTACCAGGGCTCCGGACAAGGAGGCCAATGCCGACGCTGCTCCGGAGGCGGTGGTGCCATTCCCGGGGGACGGGTCCGCAGCGGCGGGCCCGCAATCTCCGGGCCCCTCAGGGAGCTCGCCACCGTCGGGATGGGCGATCCAGTTGGCACACGCTCGTCTGGCCGATCTCCTGCATGCCGCTGCCGCCATCCTCGACGAGCTCATGCTGGGTGGAGCAGCTGCTGCGGGTGGGGGGCCAGGCCGGAGGTCGGGTGCCGTTCCCATCGGAGCGTGAGGGATTTCCGTGCAAAATTTTAATATCTCTACCGGATATGACGTCATTTCCGCCCGGGGATACGTCACTGCCGCCAGGAACGCCACAGCCAGAAGCGACGTCACTTCCGCCGGGGGTTTCACCACTTCCTCCGAAAATGATGTCAACTGCCCCGGAAGTCACGTGCCCCAGGGGGCGCGCGTCACTTCCGGCCTTGCCATCCTCCAACCCGAGACTGCCGCGTCATCGGAGATGTGACCGCCGCTTCTGGCGGACATTCTGTCGTCCGACGGCCCTACAAACGCCACACTTGGTGCGCATCTTGCCTCGGCGGGGGACTACATCCCTGGCCTGCAACAGTGCTTGCTGTCTCTTCAAGTCTTCGCGGCTAAAGGCGGAGACTGGGCAGCTTTTGCCCGATGGTTCGTGGCAAATGCTGAGACGGCAGGGTGGACTGCGGACATTGCTCTCCGAGCTTTGCCTTCATCGCTGGACGACACCGCTCTGGCTACATTCCCTCGATCGGATGGCTTTGGTGTACGGGCCCCCATCGGAAACCAGGCAGGACCTTTTATGCAGATTTTGGCAACTGCCCTTGGAGAGGCATCTAAACCAAAGACCGCGTTCCGCACGCCACAGGGCCTTTTTCAATTTAATCCGTTGCCCATGGGTTTGCACTCAGCCCCGGCGACATTCCAGCGGCTAATGGAGATGGTCCTCGCTGGGCTGCAGTGGGACTCGTGCCTCATCTATCTGGATGATGTTATTATTTTCAGTCGTACGTTCGAGGAACACTTGGAAAGATTGAGGGCTGTGTTTGTCAGGATGTGGACCGCTAACCTTAAATTCAAGCCCCAGAAGTGTTTTCTGTTGCAGGAATCGGTGCGGTACCTCGGCCACATTGTCAGCCAGACGGGCATAGCCACCGACCCCGCAAAAACTGATTGTGTAAGAACGTGGCCGACACCTACGTCTGTGGGTGAGGTTCGCAGCTTCATAGGGTTCGCGTCCTATTACCGCCGGTTCGTTGAGGGTTTTGCGACAATAACGAAAGCTCTTCATGCTTTAACAGCTAAGGGGGCCAAATTCCACTGGGGGGATGCAGAGGACAGGGCATTCAAGGCGCTTCACGATGCCCTTGTCGGTGCCCCTCCCTTGTGCTACCCTGACTTCACCTTGCCCTTCATCCTAGACACTGACGCCAGCAATACAGGCATTGGCGCAGTGCTCTCGCAAGTCGTGGACGGCGTCGAACGCGTCGTCGCCTACGGCAGTAGGGTACTGTCCCCAGCAGAACAGTGCTATTGCGTGACCCACTGTGAACTGCTCGCTATTGTTGTTTTTATACAACAGTATCGTCCGTACCTGTATGGCAGGCATGTTACGGTTCGCTCTGATTATGTGGCACTACAGTATGCGCTAAAAATAGACCAGCCATCCGGCCAGTTGTCACGATGGCTCGAGGTCCTACAGGACTACGCGTTCACAGTAATCTACCGGAATGGCACGCGCCATTCAAACACTGATGGCCTATCGCGCCTTCCCCCGGGGGAGGGCTGTGCGTGCTTTACGGGCTCTGGGAGGTACAAGTCGGCCACTGTGGCTACACCTGCTTCTTCCATTGCGGCGGCGGCAGGGGTTGTCGACGGGGAGCCTGACTCTATTGCCGACTAGCGTGATTTGGTCGCTCGTGACTCGCTGCTTGACCTGCCTCTGGATGAATGGGGACGGTTTCAGATGGAGGACGCCTCCCTCCTTAGGTTACGCCATTGTGCCGAACGTGCTGGCGATTGCCGGGAGGATATTGGAGCTGTCGTTTTGCGTGATGGTCTCCTCATGTCCTGAGACGCCAGCTCTCGCCGTTATAAAATCGTCGTTCCCACCGCTCTGCGCGGCGGGGCCGTATGGGCCGCGCATGAACGACTCTTACATTTGGGTATTCACAAAACGCTCGCTACACTGCAATTGGATTTTTTTTGGTCGGGAATGCCGCGCGATGTCGCTGATCTGTTGAACAGTTGCACGCAGTGTGCACGGCGGAAACACCCGGCTAGGGCAGCCTGCCCGCCCCTTCAGTCAATTCAGGTGTCTCGGGTCAACGAGCTGGTGGCACTGGATATCCTGGGTCCCTTCCCTGTCACCGCTCGGAGTAATAAGTACCTACTGGTTGGGGTTGAGTATTTCACCCGCTGGCCCATGGCCTGGCCCCTCCTCAACCAGTCGGCAGCAGCCATTGTGGAGGCATTTCTCCAGGGCTATGTCCTGGATAAGGGCGCCCCGGAGCGGCTGCTGACCGACCAGGGAAAAAACTTTTCATCCAACCTTCTGCGGGAGGTCTGTGACCTTCTGGGTACGCAGAAGGTGCGAACTTCCCCCTACCATCCGCAAACCGATGGTATGGTCAAGCGCTTGCACCGGACTATCACCTCTATGTTGTGCCATCAGGTGGATGATGCACAACTTGATTGAGACCTGCGGATACCTGGAGTTCTGGCCGCATATCGATTGGCACCTCATGCGGCCACGGGTTATTCTCCCTTCTACTTGATGTACGGCAGGGACGTTGATCCCCCCATGGATGTGCAATTGCAGGTCAAGGCGGCTGCGTCATGCTCGAATCTGTCCGACTACATTCAATTTAACATTCAGAAGTTGGTCGAGGCGCGAGTGGCCGCGAAAGAAAATCTCGGGGCGAGGCAATGGGCGAACGAGCGTCTGTATGATCGCCGGGTTTCTGTCCACAAATAGTCCGTAGGGGATAGGGCGTGGCTGCACTGTCCCCAGGTACCGCTGGCAACATCATCTAAATTGCTCAGGCCCTGGCGGGGTCCAGTGGACATTGTTCGGGTCGTGCGGGACCAGTGTGTTCGGGTCGCGTGCGGACGGCGCTCGTGGTACGTTCACCCATCACGCCTGAAACCCTTCGTCGCACCGCGCACTCACACATCTCCTTCATCTCGCAGGGGCCGTTCGCGTGATGTGTCCGACATGCCGGGGGAGAGTTCTCCTGATCCTTGTGTTGCTCCGCACCATCCCTACCACTCCTTTGGATGTTGCAGGTGTGAGTCCACCAAGGGTGGCCACACCAAAGGATCGGGGAGCTGCCCGACCGCCCGGCCAGCAGGAAGACGGCTCACGGGCACTGTCCCCTGCCTCCAGTGACAGGCCGGACGCCCGTCATCAAGCCCCTCCCGACCCTCCACCGGGGACTCTGAACTCTTACGATGGACCCGCCACACGGACTCGCTCGAAGCTTCCCCGGTTCTCCTGAGGCCTGATCCGACGCACACACACCGCCCTTCTCCCTTCGGTCCTTGCGTTCGGTCGGTGGTGTGGGTGTGAGGTTGACCTCAGGTCCTTGGTGTGGGGTGTCCACAGTGTTCATATGTACAGGTGGGTTGGGGTAAATTATTGTGGGTGTTGTTGGCTTGTTGTAGTTGTGCTGTTATTGTTACTGTTGCGTTGAGGCTCACGGATTTTTTTTCTGGTTCACATTGTTTTTATTATTGTCGGGGTTGTGGATTGCGTTTCAGCCGGGACGGCTATGTGCTGTACAGGGGGGGGGGGTGATGTGGTGGTCATGATTCACACACACGCGCCACAACCAGCGGGAGGGGTAGAAACCAGTCCGGACCGGTCGGGCCAACGGCAGTTGGAACCCCTCTGGGGGGAGGGGGCTAGCAGAAGCTACGATCCCCCAGAACCCCGCCCCTCAGGGAGAAAGAGTATATAAGGCGGGTCCCTGAGAGCGCGAGTCAGTCCGTCTCAAGCCGAAGCCAGAAGCCGCCTGAAGAAGAAGACCCTGAACCCCAAGCCACCGACGTCCTTCTGAGGGCCGGGGCTCAGTGCGGTGCCAGTGGTCGAGAGGCTAGGATCCTGAGGTTCCCTCGGCCTGATGCCCTTGTAAGGGCCCGGTCCGGACGGGCCAGTGGTCAGAGACCCACCGGGCCAGCGGTGGGTCAGCCTCCCCTAGGTCTAGCTAGCCGGAGGGCTAGAGTAGACAGAGTTGTAGGTACGATAGCCCGGAGGCTGTACCTCCCCAGGTTGTGGGTGAAAGGGGCCGTTACCCCTTTGTGTTAGGGTTTAAGTGTAAACTGTTTGGTATAATAAACCGTGTTGCCTCTACGAAGACTCCGTCTCCCTCAAAGAACATTACACTATCACCAGGAACCGTTTATGACTAATGACTCCAGCGCAATTGCCGCTGGAGGAATAAAGTTGTTTGAAAGTCAAAAGTCTCTCTCACACTCTCACTCTCTCGCTCTCACACTCTCTCTCATTCACTCTCACACTCTCTCACACTCTCACACTCTCTCTCACTCTCTCACTCTCTCCCCACTCTCACACTCTCTCACACACTCCCACACTCTCACACCCTCTCACACTCTCTCACACTCTCTCTCTCATTCTCTCACACACTCTCACTCTCTCTCTCACACACTCCCACACTCTCTCACACTCTCACACTCTCTCTCACTCTCTCCCCACTCTCACACTCTCTCTCACACTCTCACACTCTCACACTCTCACACACTCTCACACTCTCTTACACTCTCTCACACTCTCACACTCTCTCACACACTCCCACACTCTCACACTCTCACACTCTCTCTCACTCTCTCTCACTCTCTCCCCACTCTCACACTCTCTCTCACACTCTCACACTCTCACACTCTCACCCACTCTCACACTTTCTCTCACACTCTCACACTCTCTCTCACTCTCTCCCCACTCTCACACTCTCTCACACTCTCTCACACTCTCTCACACTTTCTCACGCTCTCTTACACTTTCTCACTCTCTCATGCTCTCTCACGCTCTCTCACACTCTCCCCACTCTCCCCACTCTCTCACACTCTCTCACACTCTCTCTCACACTCTCTCACGCTCTCTCCTCCACCATTGGCGGAGACCCTAAGCGTTGGTATTTTATGATATTTACAGAGAAAATACATGGATTGTTATATTTGTTATTGTAGGGCCCTCATCAATAAGCTTGACGTTCCGGGACCGCCCCCATGGGAAGTCTCGAGATGCGCCTCTCTCTACACCCCCTGTGGAACTCTCCCCTCCACTCTCTCCCAGTCGCCCCTCCACTCGCTCCTTTAGACTCTCATGCACACTCTCTCCCACTCCTTCACACTTTCCTCCACACTCTCTCCACTCTCTCCTTCACACTCTCTCCCACTCCTCCACACTCTCCTTCACACTCTCTCCCATTCCTTCACACTCTCCTTCACACTCTCTCTCACTCCTTCACACTCTCCTTCACACTCTCCTTCACACTCTCCTTCTCCCACTCCTTCACCCTCTCCTTCACTCTCTCCTTCACACTCTCTCCCACTCCTTCACACGCTCCTTCACACTCTCTCCCACTCCTCCACACTCTCATGCACACTCTCTCCCACTCCTCCACTCGCTCCCACTCTCTCCTGCACTCACTGTACTGCACACTCTCCGCTACTCTCTCGCACTTCTCCACTCTGTTTCCAGCTCTCTCCCGCACTCTCTCCCGCACGCTCTCCACATTGCGTGGCTGCTTTGCATTCGCTCCGTTAAATTGCAAACGACCGCGTTTAATGGAAGCGCGTTCATTGGCGATGGTGTCGGCGAGGAACTCTCCACGCCGGGTCAGAGGCGGCGCTGCCCCTTCAGAGAGGCATCGCTCGCGCGAGTCTGGACCACGGGCGTCTCACAGTGAGATCACGGGGTGCTGCGATGCACCGATGAATCCTCACGATGAGGAATCCGGGATTGCAGATTTCGCCCTCACAGCGGTTACCGGCAGCGTCATCCTCGCAGCAGCAGCGACAGCAGCGGCGGCTTTCCGCGAGTCATCAAACAAAGACGGTCGTCACCGCATCGTGCGCTTTCAGATGTACTTCTGTGGCCGTCTGGAACGCTCTTCTTAAAGATATTAGGAGGCCAGTGGGGTTTATGCACGTTTCAATCGAGATTGCAAACTAATTTCTTCAGAACAGTTTTTTTGCGTTTAGTTCGTGGTCCTTCCCCCACTGCGTACGGTGCGAAATAATGTCTCCATACGTACATGCAAAATGCATACAACATACACACAACATGCGTGAAGGATACGGCGCGTGGCGGAAGGGAAATGGCAATGATGGCCCAATGTGAGTTCGATGACAGTCGATGCAGCATCGTCACCGTCATCTTCACCACCACCACCATCACCGCCACCCTCGCCATCTCTTCCTTGGCCGCATGAGTGACCAGGGCGGTTTGGCAAAGGCCGCGGTGATGGTGAGAGCCGCCGTCTGGAACCACCTGGGTTGGATTCCAGACACGGGCGCCTTTCTGTGCGGAGTTTCTATTCTATCCCCCTGCTCTGCGTGGGCTTCCTCCGGGTTCTCTCGTTTCCTCCAATAAATAAATAAACAAATTGCTAAACCCCCAATGTAAGCACCCAGCTGCTGAAACTAAATTTGTTTCTATTTTACCAGGCGAGGCCCACCGACTTGGCCATCACAAATTATAGCTCAACGGAGTGGCTCGCCATCACGGGGACATTTATAGCAGCCCAATGCTCCAAACGCGTGGATGTTGATTCTAAATGTGGAGAGGAAAAACAGAGGACCCGGAGAAAAATCTACGCGGCCACGTAGAGAGAGACAGACAGCCTCCCAAACACACATCAGCAGGCGTCAGGGTGGGGATTGAGCCCACGACCTCCTGCGTACCAGGCGAGGGAGTTAACATCTCCTAGCCACGTGTCTGTGGATGGGGCGCAGATGTCTGACGGTGGTGGTGGAGGAGGAGGCTGAGTCACTGCCCTGTGGTTTGTTGTTCTCTGCGCAGTGTCGCAAGTGGGCGCCTGGGCGAGCCGTGAGTCGGGCTGCTGTGTGGTACACGCGGTGCTGTACACGCGGTGCTGTACACGCGGTGCGGTACACGCGGTGCGGTACACGCGGTGCGGTACACGCCGTGCGGTACACGCGGTGCGGTACACGCGGTGCGGTACACTCTGTGCGGTACACGCGGTGCGGTACACGCGGTGCGGTACACGCGGTGCGGTGTCGGTGCCACGTGGAGCCACAAGTCGGGCGAGGGTCGTGATCCTCACCGCAGGCGCCGTGAAGTTGCGCATCACAACGACACGACCCACGTGACTCCACCGCCGTCAATCACGGCGACGGCTGCGCTGATATCGCCGCGTCGTGACGTCGTGACGTGACGTGCGATAGCGTCAATCGTGACGTCGTGACGTGACGTCGTGACGTCGTGACGTGATGTTGTGACGACGTGATGTGACGTCGTGACGTGACGTCGTGACGTGATGTCGTGACGACACTACTTGACGGGGCTGGGGGGAGGGAATAGCGAGTGGATGTAGAGGGGGAGGAGGGGGAAGAGGGAGAGAGTGGATGTGGAGGAGGTGGATGTGGAGGGGGAGGGAGTAGCGACTGGATGTGGAGGGGGAGGGGGTGGAGGGGGAGGGAGTGGAGGGGAAGGGGGTGGATGTGGATGTGGAGGGGGAGGGAATAGCGAGTGGATGTGGAGGGAGAGGAGGGGGAGGGGGGAGGGAGTGGAGGGGGAGGGAGTGGATGTGGTGGGGGGAGGGAGTAGGGGGAGGGGGTGGATGTGGAGGGGGTGGATGTGGAGGGGGAGGGAGTGGAGGGGGGAGGGGGGAGGGAGTGGAGGGGGAGGGAGTGGAGGGGGGAGGGAGTGGAGGGGGAGGGAGTGGAGGGGGGAGGGGGGAGGGAGTGGATGTGGTGGGGGGAGGGAGTAGGGGGAGGGGGTGGATGTGGAGGGGGTGGATGTGGAGGCGGAGGGAGTGG
Source organism: Lethenteron reissneri (assembly GCF_015708825.2). Taxonomy (NCBI): domain Eukaryota; kingdom Metazoa; phylum Chordata; class Hyperoartia; order Petromyzontiformes; family Petromyzontidae; genus Lethenteron; species Lethenteron reissneri. The sequence continues at coordinate 632,526 of NC_083791.1, forward strand.
AGGGGGAGGGAGTGGAGGGGGGAGGGGGGAGGGAGTGGAGGGGGAGGGAGTGGAGGGGGGAGGGGGGAGGGAGTGGAGGGGGAGGGAGTGGAGGGGGGAGGGGGGAGGGAGTGGAGGGGGAGGGAGTGGAGGGGGGAGGGGGGAGGGAGTGGATGTGGAGGGAGTGGAGGGGGCTGCACACATCTGGATGTATTTAGGAGGAACGCGGCACGTGACGTCTGAGCGGGGCGTAGACAAAACAGCGCGACTCCTGCGCGGGGGAGAGAGGGGGAGGGGTGATAGAGGGGGGAGGGGATAGAGGGGGGAGGGAGGGGGAGAGAGGTGGGGAGGGGGAGAGAGGGGGGATTGAGGGGGAGGGGAGGGATAGAGGGGGGAGGGGAGAGAGGGGGAGAGGGGGAGAGGGGGGAGGGGGAGTTAGAGGGGGGTGAGGAAGAGAAGGGAAGAAGGAAGAGACAGCAGGGAAAGCGAGAGAGGAGAAAGTGGGGAGAGAGATGGGGGGAGAAGGGAAAACGTGGTGGAAGGGAGGAAGAGGAGGGGAAACGTCCGGCCAGCAACGTGGGCATCTTCCGTGCTCTGGCCGGAGCCAGGGTGTGGCTGGAGTTCCGCCGTACGCGGCTGACCCACGCCGTGCCGGCCTTCAAGGAGCAGTGGGCGATGGAGGAGGCCGTGTGCTCGGTGGCAGATGACGGGGAGCTCTGCATGCCGTTATGAGCTACCCGTCGGAGGCCGTTGGACTGCGAGAAGGGCTGCGTGCAGAACGAGAGAGAGCGAGAGAGTGAGCGAGAGAGTTACCGAGAGAGTGAGCGAGAGAGTGAACGAGAGGGGGGGGGGGGGTACATAAAGCAAAGTTATAAAAAAAAATACGAAATGATGAACGAAGCAAAGTGCCGACTACACCGAGCATCTTCTTGTTTCCACTGATCGTAAATAAAAAGGAGACAGGGGGAGGAGGAGGCGGTGAAGACCTCTGCTCTCAGCTTGGGTTGTTGAACCGTAGCCCTGGCAAACCGGTAACCGTTTCTGGTAGAGTTTTAGTGATGAACGCGTCGATTGGCGCGCGCGCGACCCGACAAACCGCACGGCACGGACGGGTTGCCGAGTGCGAGGAGCGCGCTACGCTCATGGCGAGGCGCCGTCTCTATCCCCGGAAACCCGCTACTGTAACCGATGTTTGTAGTTTTTTCATGCGGTTACTGGTAATATTTAAAAACGGTTTTAGCAGCAACCCGACTCCTCTAACGCCGGCTTCATCACGAGACACGCGGGCATCGTCTCACGCCACCCACTGGCCAGCCGTATTATGATTCATGAATGATGATCACGAATCGCGACTCGCTACTCCAAGCGCAGGCGACTCAAGGCGCTGTCCATCATCGCCTCGGTGGAACCGCACGGGAGATACGCGCAGAGCGGGGCGCCTCCACGCGCACACAGAGAGAGCGGGGGAGCGGTGGCGCAGTGGTTAGCGCGCTGCGCTCTACGCCCGAATGCCGAGCGAGCACTTCCCGACAGCATTTCTGGCCGACCCTTCCTGGCCGGCCAGACGTCTTGTAAGACGCTGGGGTTACTCGCACTTTACCCCACCGCACGCGACCTGCCGTGTGGTGGTGACGAACCCATTTGTACAGCTGCTGAGTGCACAGAGGCAAAGTAAAGGGGGGGGGGGCAGTGGATTTAAGAATCTTGCCCCATTCTTTCAGTTTCCGCGCCGGGAGATGGAGTCGAACCGGCGACCATCTCCACTGCGAGTCCAGTGGGGCGCTGACCGTCACACCGCCGCGGCCGCTCGCACGAGCCCCTTGCTGCTGCTGCTGCCACATGGGGTTTGTATTTTAATGTTATCAGCCCCAATTAATAATAACGACGACTTGTGTTTATTATTCACGCGGGGAGTAAACCAGGTAAACCAGGCGAGCGTGCTGCCGCTGCACGAGGCGCGAGCGGTGGCGGTCTCCGTGATGCGCAGGAAGCCCGCACCTCGTCACCAACAGCGGGGTGCGCACGTGCAGCCGGCGATTGTAAACACAACGGGCGCGCGCGTGGGGTGCGCGCGTGGGGTGCGCGCGTGGGGTGCGCGCGTGGGGTGCGCGCGTGGGGTGCGCGCGTGGGGTGCGCGCGTGGAGCGAGTTTGGCCAATCCGCGTCACCGCCGCTCGCTGTGATTTGGACCCCGCGGGCCGCGCTCTCTGGGCTCCGCGGGCCGAGCGAAGGCCGTGGGGAGCGGTGGCGCAGCGGTTAGCGCACTGCGCTACAAACCCCGCGAAACGAGTTCGATTCCCGCTCCCCGTAGGAAGTCACACTGATGTATTTAGCATTTCGTGAGCGAAAGTGTAACCACTTAGGTGAAGTCATACTCAACCTAAATAACCTCGTCTCTACTGGCCATCTGCAAAACCTACTGGGCATGTGTGAAAACGAGCTTCACAGCTCATGGGATTCCTCCAGCATGAATAAATATTCTGATTCCGGAAATGAGCAATGTCTCTTCCCCGTTTAATTCGTCTATCCAACCCATCAGCCGCATGTCCTTCTGGGAACGCCTGATTTCAGCGGCATTGGCTCAAGACAAGCAAACTGTGGACCGGTTTCGACGTTGCAGTGTCTCATCATCAGCAGCAGCAGCAGAGTCAGCCGCGCGTGGGCCCTTGCTGCTGGTGACCCCTGGGCCGTACAGGCAAGAACCCCAACCCCCTCCCTCTCTCGAGGCTTTGGGGGGTCCCGGTTCGACGAAATTTCCTAAAGCTGAACAACTCAACAAAGTCGTTAGCGTCGTCGTGGAGTTGAACTTCTTTCGCACCGTACGTAGCCAACCATGCTAATCGGAGGTGCGGGGGGGGGGAGGACAGCAAACTAAACACCAAAAGCAGTTCTCAATAAATGAGTATTCAATCGAGATGCATGCATCGCCCGGTAGCTTCCTAATATCGGAAAGGACAGCGTTCCAAACGGTCGCAGAAGCGCACCGCCTTTGTATACGAGCTGAGGGGATGTACTCATCCATTGTGTTAACAACGGCCTGGATCGACAAGAGCGTGTGCCTTGTCACCAGCGCGGTCTCAAGTCGTCACGGGGGAGAAGGAGAAGGAGGAGGGGGAGGAGGGGGAGGGGTGAGCGAGCGCGCTGAGCGTGGCCGGAGTGGCGCTGGTTTGAGTTAGGGGCGCGCGGAGTCCCCCCCCAGCCCCTACCCACTCTCCCGTCCTCTCTCGCCGTTCTCTCCATTCTCTCTTTTTTTATTTTTTTATTTTTTTACGATCAGTGGAAACAAGAAGATGCTCGGTGTAGTCGGCACTTTGCTTCGTTCATCATTTCGTAATTTTTTTTTACTTTGCTTTATGTGTAATGCGGGCGTAAACGGCCTCGCGGATATGACGTAACGGGGGGAGGGGTTAGGTCACGTGGGGGAGAGGGGTAAGCTTTTAAGGGCGGTAACCGGAAGAGACGGGGGAGAGTGTAAGGATAAAGACAGGAGGAGGCCACGCAGGGCGGAGGGTGGAGAGTGGCGCGATCGCCACAGGACGGGACTCGGCACCGTTGGCCAGCAGTGTCCGGGCACGGGGGAGACTGAGAGCAGCGGTGGGGCTGCGGCGAGAGCAGCTGAGAGACTGCACAAAGGCGGAGAGGCTAAGAGGGAAGCCAGCAGCGGAGCTGCATCGGGAGCGGGGAGAAAAGGCTACGTGAGCGACGGCAGCTGTCAAGCTGCCAAGCGGAAGGCTCTGAGCGAGGGCTGTGTGGGGCAAAGTTGTAAGAACCCAAATAAAGGACAACGGAGACAGACACAGTGGAAGAGTCCTTCATTACACTGGTGTCAGAAGTGAAATGGCATGTCAAAACAGCTCAGAAGAAAGAATATTCCTGCACCATCGTCTGCTACATCATCCGACGACGACGACCTTCCTCAGGCGGTGGACCTGCCTGCGATGGAGGAGGAGATCCGAGCGGGAACGAGTAAGGGTCCGGGAGTTCAAGATGTCGCCACGTCGGTGGACCCGTCCGCGCCGGAGGACGCTGACTTACGATGGAGGCAGATGGTGGCGCAGCTGGAAACCTTGAAAACCGTGCTGGCGCAACTGTGCGACCTCGTCACGCCGGCGACGGCGTCGGGGAGGCCCGGGGATGATCCGCAGGCCTCGGCCTTGCCTGCGCTGCCAGCGCCATCTGCCACGCGGCACGAAGACGCCATCTTGGGCGTGGCAGGGGAAGAACGGCGGGAAGCCGCCATCTTGCGCTCTCCGCGGCGGGGGGCCGCCATCTTGGACACGTTGCGGTGCGACGCCATTTTGAATATGCCACGCAACGAGTCACCTGCTGAGGACGGTGCAGCAAGGAGTCGCAGCCGTCATTTGACAACTGTTAAAGAATTCTCCATCGGTGGCGTCTGGAGTGCTTTCGCCTGCAGATTTTTGGCGGCGGTGCGCTCCGCCAGGTGGACTGACGCAGAGGCCCTGGAGGTTCTGCCAACTCTTCTCGACAAAGAGTCGGTGCGATTCTTCCGTTCTATAAAGGCCGAGAAAAAGAAAACGTTGAGAGGAGTTTTTGACGAGATGGCGGATGCGTACGAGCCGCCGGATGATGCTCACTGCCGGTTCGTTCAACGCCAGCGGGCACCCGAGGAGTCGCCGGTGGCATACAGGGGTGCTGTCTTGGGGTTAGCCATGGCCGCATACCCGGAGACGGAGCCTACCTACTCGAACCCCTCATTTTGGGCAAAATGCTCGAGCTGTCCCGGGATTTGGGGATCCCTATGCCGGTGTGTGGCCACAAAAAGCTGACATCCCGGGCGGCCGCAAAGTGTCTTGATGCCCAGTTTAATTTACGCCGCTGGAAGCAAGTCACGGCGTGGACGGGGGGGCCCATCATCGAGGGAGGTGCCGTGGGTTGGGATCCCAAGAAGGCAGTGTACGTTCCTGATGGGGGGGAGCCCGCAGGAGCTGACAGCCGCCTCTGCGCAGTGGTCGGCCCGCGGTGGACCGGGGCCGCGATCTGCGCCGCCGACGTGGGAGCGTCGGGATGGGGGGCCTGCGGCGCGGCGCAACGACATCGAGTGCTTCCGCTGCGGTCGTAAGGGCCATTACGCCAGGGACTGCTGGGCCCGTATCCCAGGTCCGCCCCAGCAGGAGGCCTCGACAGCAGACGTGCCGCGGAAGGATCCTCCTGGACAGGCAAGTCGGTGCGCACCAGACACCCGGCAAGGCTTGACACCTCATTCATCACCATTGCCGCGCGATCCGGGTGTTGTTAATAACGGGAGGCCATCGACTGGCCCATGTCGCTCAGTAACGCAGTGGCGTAAATTGGCACGGCGGGTCGTCGCGGCCGCTACTGGTTCGTCCACTGTACTGGGTTCTATACAGGGGGTTGACGTGTGCATTTTAGTGGACTCCGGGGCGTCCGCGACCATTATATCGGATGTAATTTTCCATCTGTTGGGCATCCCACCAGAGGCCGTGCGTCCGGTTTACAATTCCTGCGTTGCGGCGAACGGGGGTAGTATGGGCATTGTGGGCCAGGTGGACGCCAATATATCTATCGGGGGAGTGTCGGCCTCGGGAATTGTGTTAATCTCGAGGTCCCTTGCGGTTCCGTGTTTGTTGGGAACTGATTTTCTGGCCAAAATGCCCATTCTAATTAGAATTAATGAAAACTGTATCGAATTACCGGGGGGGTCGAAAAATTAAATTTCTGCTGTCGCCCTGGGGGCGACCTGCTCCGGTCGGTCAGGTGCAGGCGCTGTCCGAGGTATCTGTTGACATTCCACTGGGCTCACAGATGCTTATCCCTTTGCGGTATCGGAAACCTGTACCTGGTCGGGAGGGAGCAACTGGAGTTTTGTTATCGCCGTCCGCTACTATAACGGGCGGATTGGCGCTCGTCGGGGCACAGACTATTATCCGGCCGGACCAGCAGCCATTTTTGCAGGTGCTTAATGGGAGTACGGAAAATGTGTGTGTGCCGGCTGGAACGGTTGTGGCACACGCCACCACAGCGTTTACGGCCCAGGACTATCTGGGCCGCCGGGAGATGGTTGCCAGTGTTTCGGCCTATGTGGCCCCAGATAATCGCTGGATCGCCGAATTGTGCGGAGAAAATTTTTCACTTTCTGGGGAACAACGGTTCGCGCTTCGCGCGCTATTGTTGAGTTATTCGGATGTGTTTAGCTCTGACGATCTGGACTTGGGATGCACCTCCCTGCTTTCCCATCATATTGACATGGGGGACACTGCTCCTATTCGGTTGAACTCGCATCGGATGAGTCCGGCGGAGCGAGATCATGTTCGAGGGGCAGTGGATGACATGTTGGCTGCGGACATAATATCTCCATCTAATAGCCCATGGGTCGCGCCTGTTGTCTTGGTTAAAAAGAAAGACGGGAAATTGCGATTTTGCATGGATTTTCGGAAATTAAATAAAGTGTCCGTGGCAGATGCGTACCCCCTGCCGCGTATGGACGATTCCCTCGATGCCTTGTCGGGGGCGAGGTTCTTTTCGACGCTGGATCTCTCTTCGGGATTCTGGCAGCTTCCCCTCGATGAGTCCTCGCGGGAAAAGACTGCTTTCCATACGCCGCAGGGGTTATTTCAATTTAATTGTCTTCCGATGGGGTTGAATGCTGCCCCCGCCACATTTCAGAGGTTGATGGAACTGATATTAACGGGGTTGCAGTGGGAGACATGTCTGATATATTTAGACGATATTATCGTCTTCAGCCGCACATTTGACGAACATTTACTGAGGTTGGAGGCGGTATTCGCCAGGATGCGTTCCGCCAAATTGAAATTTAAACCTAAGAAATGTCACCTACTGCAACGGTCCGTGCGCTATTTGGGACATATCGTTAGTGCGGATGGGGTTGCCACGGATCCGGACAAGACGGCGTGCGTCCGTGACTGGCCAACCCCGGCCACGGTGGGGGATGTGCGTCGGTTTTTGGGGTTTGCCTCATATTATCGTAGGTTTGTTCCCAATTTTGCAATGATCGCGAGGCCTCTGCACCTCCTTACGGGTAAAGGACGAAAATTTGATTGGGGACCGCCGGAGGAGGCGGCGTTTCAAGGCCTGCGCGATCGGTTGGCTACGGCGCCGACGTTGGATTATCCAGATTTTGATCACCCCTTCATTCTGGATACGGAAGCGAGTGACACGGGCATTGGGGCCGTGTTGTCACAGTCCAAAGGCGGTGTGGAGCGTGTGGTGGCGTACGGTAGCCGGGTTTTGTCTCCCGCCGAAACCCGCTACTGCGTCACTTGCCGGGAACTTTTGGCTATTGTCTACTTTCTCCGCCAATTTCGACCGTATCTCTACGGCCGTTCGTTTATTGTGCGGACGGATCATGCGGCCTTGCAGTATGCCCTGAAGGTGGACCAACCATCCGGCCAATTGGCGCGATGGTTGGACACGCTGCAGGAATTTTCCTTCCAAATTCATCATCGGAAGGGGGTGCGTCACGCGAATGCGGACGCGCTCTCTAGGTTGCCGTAGCGATCCTCTTGCGCGTGCGCGTCGGGGACGCATAGGTGTGCGCCGATCCAGCAGCCCCCTCGGCCTGTTGCGTTGGCAGTCGAGGTGCCTGAGGCTCCAGTGGGGCCGGGACCAGCTGATGGGATTTTGAACCTTCCAAGGGCTGTATGGATTCGTGAATAAATGCTGGACGATTCATTGGGGACCCTGCGGAGTCGGGCTGCGAAGGAGAGTGGGGGATCGGGTTCCGGGGGAACGCCGGGAACCGCTCTTCGCGACGGACTGCTGATGTGGAGGGAAGGGTTACAGGAACGCTGGCGTCTTGTTGTACCGGCATCCTTGCGGTACAAATTGATTAGGACTCTGCATTGCGACACACTGTTACATCTGGGGGTGCAGAAGACCCTATTGACGTTGCAGCAACATTACTTTTGGCACGGCATGACGACGGATGTCGTCGGGCACGTTCGCGCGTGTCCCGATTGTGCCCGGTGGAAGCCGCCTAAACACCCATATGTGCCGCCAATACAGTCTATTCGGGTGTCTCGAGTTAATGAGCTGGTGGCGTTAGATATTTTGGGACCCTTCCCACCATCCGCTAAAGGTAATAAATATTTGCTAGTTGGGGTGGAGTACCTCTCCCGCTGGCCGATGGCCTGGCCCTTGCCCGACCAGTCGGCGGCGTCCATTACGGACGCCTTTCTATTCGGGTACGTTATGGATAAGGGGGCGCCGGAGAGGCTCCTCACGGATCAGGGCCGGAATTTTTCTTCCAAGTTGTTGGGGGAAGTGTGCGCGGCTCTGGGAACTATAAAGATCCGAACATCTCCCTACCACCCGCAGACGGATGGTATGGTCGAACGGCTGAATCGGACTTTGTCCGCCATGCTGTGTCACACGGTGAATGAAAAACAAGCGGATTGGGATTTGCCTATCCCTGGGGTACTCTCGGCATACCGCATGACGCCGCATGCGTCTACAGGATATTCGCCGTTTTTTCTTATGTACGGTCGCGAAAACGTGCCGCCGATGGATGTGCAGTTGGGAACAGGAGTGAGGGGACCTACTAAGCCTCTTCCTGATTACATTCAGGACACCGTTCGCCGCGTCACTGAGGCGCGGGAAGGGGCCCGCATGGCTACGGCCAAAGCCCAGGCCCGGAACGAACGGTGCACTCGACGCTCTAAGGGGAAGTGCCCCTGGAAGGTGGGGGACATGGCCTGGCTGCATTGCCCACAGGTGCGGCCAGGGACCTCCCCTAAATTACATAAACCATGGCAAGGGCCTGTTCGCCTCATCGAGGTTCCCAACCCACAGTCTGCACACGTTCGGTTCGGATCTCGGCGTTGGTACGTCCACACGTCTCGCTTGAAACCATATGTGGCCCCTCGAACGGATGCGTCATCCCCTGATGTTGCCTTGCCGGGGTCTGTTGCTGCCGACGCACCCTTGCCTGTGCCTGTTGACCCCGCAAGAGCGCCTGTCGTGCCTTTTACAGACAAGCCGGCCGTGACACTGCAGGAGACAGGGGACTCTGCTCGGGGTGGGCCTACCACGGCTGCGGGGACGCTGAGACCCGCCGCCCTTCCGACCCCGCCACGGACACGATTGCGGGACACCCCGGACTCTGGTCCTTCGGGGAAACGGGACCGTGGCAGTTGGCGGGCCTCCAATAGCGACAGGCAGTCTTGATCCTGTCGCTCCTAACACCCCGTCGCATTCTCGGTCTGCAGGGGGGCCGCCGCCCGTCCGGGAATGACAGGCGACCCGCACGCGGTCGAAGTCCCTTACTTTTCGTTGATTGATACTCTTCTTGTTCTTGTTGTTGTTGTTATATTTATTGTATGCTTCGTTGTCCTTGCATGTCTGATGGTTGGTGGTCGCTCGCATTACTTGTTGTTGTTGTTCAGCCGAGGACAGCTGGAATTTTCTCCACGGAGGAGGGTGGTGTAATGCGGGCATAAACGGCCTCGCGGATATGACGTAATGGGGGGAGGGGTTAGGTCACGTGGGGGAGAGGGGTAAGCTTTTAAGGGCGGTAACCGGAAGAGACGGGGGAGAGTGTAAGGATAAAGACAGGAGGAGGCCACGCAGGGCGGAGGGTGGAGAGTGGCGCGATCGCCACAGGACGGGACTCGGCACCGTTGGCCAGCGGTGTCCGGGCACGGGGGAGATGGAGAGCAGCGGTGGGGCTGCGGCGAGAGCAGCTGAGAGACTGCACAAAGGCGGAGAGGCTAAGAGGGAAGCCAGCAGCGGAGCTGCATTGGGAGCGGGGAGAAAAGGCTACGTGAGCGACGGCAGCTGTCAAGCTGCCAAGCAGAAGGCTCTGAGCGAGGGCCGTGTGGGGCAAAGTTGTAAGAACCCAAATAAAGGATAACGGAGACAGACACAGTGGAAGAGTCCTTTATTACATATGTAAACCCCAATTTCTCGCTCACTCTCTCGCTCACTCTCTCGCTCTCTCTCTCGTTCTGCACGCAGCCCTTCTCGCAGTCCGACGGCCTCCGACGGGTAGCTCATAACAGTATGCAGAGCTCCCTGTCATCTCTCTGCTCTCCCTTCTCTCTCTCTCTCGCTGCAGGCTCAGTGAAGAGGATCGTGCGCTCGCCCCAAGTTGCCGAGTTGTGGCCGCTGCTCGCGTCCCGTGGCTACGCCGCGCATGGTTCCCCGTGGCTATCGAGGGACCGTGGCTGGGGGGGAGCAGCACCCCTCGCGGGTGGTGCTCGGCGTGCGGGGCTTGCGGCGCCGTCTCGGTTCGATCTCCCAGCGCGGCAGCTGAAACAACGGGAGAAAGTTTCTCAAATCCCACCCCTCTACCCCCCCGCCGCCCTCCACCCAGTACACGTGCAGGGTTCACAACGCGAAGTCGGCGCGTCGCGTGCGATGCAAGATCTGACCGTGTCCGTCCGGTGCTCACCGAGCTGCGTTGGCTTCCAATTTCAGAACGAACACATTGTGAGATCGCCCTCATTACACACAAAGTGCTTGTCGCCAGTGAACAACGATACCTCGCTGATCTCGTGGAGGAGCATAAACCTTCATCACGCGACCTTCGGTCATCATCGGAGCGGCCGATTTTGGCTGGCCATCGAACAAAGACGGGGGCACTGCATTACGCGCTTTCAGATGCGCGTCTGCGGCCGTCTGGAACGCTCTTCCTACCGATATTAGGAGGCCACTGGAGTTATGTACTTTTAAATCATTTAGATTGACAACATTACTTTTAGAACTGCGTTTTGTGTTTAGTTTGTTGTCCTTCCCCCGCACCTCCGATTCGCACGGTTGGCTACGTACGGTGCGAAAGAAGTTCCACATTCGTATATGATGGGGTAGAGTGTCGGTATTGCCACCACTTCCAAGACGTATGGCCGGCGTAGAAGAGTAGGCCAAGTAACGTTCCGAATGCAATCGCACCGGCAGTGGCGTGGGCAAGCAGTCCCTGGGCTACGCCGTGCAGGAGGTGGCGGGCATTCTTTTAACCTGTACCATGGACCCCATCGAGTAGGGGGGGGGGGTGTTCATCCTGGAGAGTGGAGGCTGTATTCCCATGGTGCTGTCATCACGATGCACGGTGGCTAGGAGATGTTAACTTTCTCGCCTGGTATTCAGTGGCCTAAAATCAAATGTTTTCGTTCCGGATGACCGCTACAATGTATGATCTTGTGTTTTGATTTAGTGTGCTGATCTTTAAAGGTGCATTTGAAAATGTTTGATACTCCTACCGATGCTCCTTCTGTTGTGGAGTGACTCATGCAGCCAGCTATGGCTACAGGGTTTGGTGGTACATGTTGTTTATGTCGTTTATTGTGAAATTCCGGTCACAGTTCCTATGAGCACTGTTACATTGCTTATGGCTTTATTTTGGTGATTTCGAAAAGTGTTTTGGTTTGGCCATGTTTGTTTGTTGTAGTACGGAGTTAGAATGATGGGTTTAATCTAAGTTGTCTTGTGGTTGTTGTTGATGTTTGACTTGCATCCCACTGGGATTTTTGCACAGTGTTGGTGTACGGTGCTTTTTTTCTGGAAGACTTTGCAGTTTTTTCCTGGATTTTTCAGTTTGCACATAGTCACATAGTCACTTTAAGATGTTTTCTTGTTCATGTTGTTGTTTTTTTTTGTTGCGGTTGCACCCGATTCAAGAGCCGAATGGCTCACAGGGATATGCCTAATACATGAAACTGAAAACTGAAACTGAAGGAGGTCGTGGGTTCGATCCCGACACTGACGCTTGTGGATTTCTCTCCGAGTTTTTCCCTCCACATTTAGAATCAACACGCGCTTAGAGCATTTGGCTGCTATGATTTGTGGCCAAGTCGCATCTGAAAAAGAGCTATATAGTTCAACGAGCCTTACCTGGTAAAATAATTTATTTTTTTAATGCAGAGTGATTTAGAGACGGAGGAACTGCTCTCAGATGTGTTATTGTTCGGCACGGTGCCTGACGTTTCGCTGCACATGCTGGGAGCTCTCCCAGGATCTGAATGTGCACGTAGCTCACATTAGAGCGTCTGCGTATGTATGTCTAAGGCGGCCGGGCGCCACCACCTCGTGTGCGGTGCCGTGCCGGCCTTAATAGGTGCTCGTTAACAGCACTTGCCCCAACAGTCTGTAAAGGCTACACACAGATCACGTAAACAAGAGCAATAGCCGCCGTTTACCACTAAGCCATGCTAGCAGGTAACGGGACAAGTCCCAGGTGCCACGGGTTCACTGACTGAGATGTAGGCATGTTGAACTTCTTTCGCACAGTACGTAGTGAATCAGAGGTGCGGGAGAAGGACTACGACCTAAGGACACGAAACTAAGGGAAAGACAAGAATGACATTGGCAAATGCAATCAGCTCCACGTCCTCCTGTACCGCACCAGCTCCATCTCTTTTCTAGCCAGTGCAGCTTCCGTTCAGCCTCCTCTATCCGGCCAAACAGAAGCCGCTTGGGCAGCACGCGGCAGCCGGGTTTGTGGTGGCCGGGTTTGTGGTGGCCGGGTTTGTGGTGGCCGGGTTTGTGGTGGCCGGGTTTGTGGTGGCCGGGCGCGCGGTGGCCGGCCACGCGGTGGCCGGGCGCGCGGCGGCTCCCGGCCTCTCCCCGCCTCTCCTCTTTGCCGGGGAGAGGCGGGGAGCCGCGCGGCACGGCGCTGGCTCTCACATAGTCGGCTGTGGAGGCGCATTCCTGTAACCCGAGTCGAGCTCATGTCAACAAAGTCGCATGGCGAGTGAGGCGGTGGCCGAGGCGGTGGCCGAGGCGGTGGGGGTGCGGGGGGGGGGGGGAAATAAGCGCCCGGCGACGCAGCTTGAGCGATTTGCACCGTCCCCGTGACGCTGCCAACCTGTGGTGGTGTTCAATCTCGAGTGGTGGTGGTGTTCAATCTCGAGTGGTGGTGGTGGTGTTCAATCTCGAGTGGTGGTGTTCAATCTCAAGTGGTGGTGGTGTTCAATCTCGAGTGGTGGTGGTGGTGTTCAATCTCGAGTGGTGGTGGAGTTCAATCTAGAGTGGTGGTGGAGTTCAATCTAGAGTGGTGGTGGAGTTCAATCTCGAGTGGTGGTGGAGTTCAATTTAGAGTGGTGGTGGTGTTCAATCTCGAGTGGTGGTGGTGTTCAATCTCGAGTGGTGGTGGTGTTCAATCTCGAGTGGTGGTGGTGGTGTTCAATCTCGAGTGGTGGTGGAGTTCAATCTAGAGTGGTGGTGGAGTTCAATCTAGAGTGGTGGTGGAGTTCAATCTAGAGTGGTGGTGGTGGTGTTCAATCTCGAGTGGTGGTGGTGTTCAATCTCGAGTGGTGGTGGTGGTGTTCAATCTCGAGTGGTGGTGGAGTTCAATCTAGAGTGGTGGTGGAGTTCAATCTAGAGTGGTGGTGGAGTTCAATCTAGAGTGGTGGTGGTGGTGTTCAATCTCGAGTGGTGGTGGTGTTCAATCTCGAGTGGTGGTGGTGTTCAATTTCGAGTGGTGGTGGTGGTGTTCAATCTCGAGTGGTGGTGGTGTTCAATCTCGAGTGGTGGTGGTGTTCAATTTCGAGTGGTGGTGGTGGTGGTGGTGTTCAATCTCGAGTGGTGGTGGTGGTGTTCAATCTAGAGTGGTGGTGATGTTCAATCTCGAGTGGTGGTGGTGATGTTCAATCTCGAGTGGTGGTGGTGTTGTTGAGTCTCGGAGCGATTGGCCTATGGGGAACTGTCCGCGTTAAGTTAGGTCGGGAGCGGTTCAGAACTTCGTCCCGGGGGATGATTCTGGCAGGGCGCCACATCCACCTGGGGCGCTGCGGCGGCAGCGAGGCCGCCGCCGCCGCTGACGCGAGGGCCACGTTTGGCTCAAACGCGTGGTCAGCAAACGCGAGCAAACATCCACGCGGCGGCCTGACACCGCCAGCACCGTCGTCGACGACCCGAGCGACGGAGCGAACCTGACGCGGCCGCCTTCGGGTGACGGCGCCGTAGTCGCGTTGGCGAGACGTTGACTACCTCGCCCGGTGGACAGGAGCGCGTGGGTTCGATCCCAACCCTGGCGCCTGCTGTATATTTGGAGTTTGCGTGTCTCTCTTGCCGTGGTCGCGTGGATTTTTGTTTGGGTCCTCCAGTTTTTATCTCCAAATTTGGAATCAACATCACGCGTTTGGAGTCTATTTGGCCTCTATAAATGTCCACGTGATTATGATGAGCTATGATGTGTGACCAGGTCGCTTCTGAAAAAGAGCTAAATAGCTCCGTGGACCTTACCTGGTAAAATAAAAAGAAACTTTAGTTTTTAGTTTCGTAGCGCATGGAGCTCTGCGCCACTGGCGAGAGCCTGCGTCTCGGTGCCCCCCTCCCCGTGCCCCCCTCCCCGCCCCCCGTGCTCCCCTCCCCGTGCCCCCCTCCCCGTGCCCCCCTCCCCGTGCCCCCTCCCCCTCCCCGCCCCCCGTGCCCCCCTCCCCGCCCCCCGTGCTCCCCTCCCCCCTCCCTGTGCCCCCCTCTCCCCTCCTCGTGCCCCTCTCCCCGTGCCCCCCTCCCCGTGCCCCCCTCCCCGTGCCCCCCTCCCCGCCCCCCGTGCTCCCCTCCCCCCTCCCCGTGCCCCCCTCCCCGTGCCCCCCTTCCCCCTCCCCCCTCCCCGTGCCCCCCTCCGGCACGGGAGAGACACTGGGGCGCTCACAGTGCACGGGGCGCCCCGGGGCGCCAGTCACCCCGACACAAATCAGTTTTCCGGCTCGGGGTCAAGGGAGCAGCGGCAAGGGGAGTGACGGCGGTGTGGGTCCATGGCCTGCGGGGGTCAGGGGGCAGCAGGGGGCAGCAGGGTCCCCCATGGTCTCCGTAGCTGCGCGTGGAGACACCGGACCCTAACTGCCCCTGTCCGCGGCCAAGCAGCAGCGTTGTGAAGTCGCCTGAGATGTGCGTGGTGGGGACGAGAGGCGACCCCACCACGCGGAGACGCGGGGGGCTCTCCACCCCGTGGGGGGCTCTCCTCCCCGTGGGGGGCACTCCTCCCCGTGGGGGTCTCTCCTCTTCGTGGGGGGTTCTCCTCCCCGTGGGGGGTTCTCTCCGTTGGGGGCTCTCCTCCCCGTGGGGGGCTCTCCTCTTCGTGGGGGGCACTCCTCTTCGTGGGGGGCTCTCCTCTTTGTGGGGGGCTCTCCACCCCGTGGGGGGCTCTCCTCTTCCCGGGGCCGCCGCAGCCAGCGGCCCCGACACGAAGGCAACAAGCCAGGCGGGCACGGGGCCTTGGGCCGCGTTCCTCTTCAACACCGCGCTTCACAACACAACTCGCGCGTGCTCGATTGTTGTTGTTGTTGTGAATAAAACGAATGCCTTTTAAAAAATGTTACCGTGTCTACATTTAACAAAACACGCGCGAGAAGCAGTTTTAGGGGTAACGGGGCAGCAGTGAGCCATCGGAGGAGTTTCTCGGCGTTGCGCATCGATTGGGGTGGACGTGGGAGGGGGGCGACTCGACGGCGCGCGGAGCCGCCCCGCACCGAGTCGCCGACTTGCCAGGGGCGGCGTCTCGGAGACGCACGGGGCGGGGGGAGGGAGGGAGATGGGAGGGAGGGAGATGGGAGGGGGCGGGAGGGGGTGGGAGGGAGATGGGAGGGAGGGAGATGGGAGGGAGGGAGATGGGAGGGGGCGGGAGGGGGTGGGAGGGAGATGGGAGGGAGGGAGATGGGAGGGAGGGAGATGGGAGGGGGCGGGAGGGGGTGGGAGGGAGATGGGAGGGAGGGAGATGGGAGGGGCGGGAGGGGTTGGGAGGGAGATGGGAGGGAGGGAGATGGGAGGGGGCGGGAGGGGGTGGGAGGGAGATGGGAGGGAGGGAGATGGGAGGGGGCGGGAGGGGGTGGGAGGGAGATGGGAGGGAGGGAGATGGGAGGGAGGGAGATGGGAGGGGGCGGGAGGGGGTGGGAGGGAGATGGGAGGGAGGGAGATGGGAGGGGCGGGAGGGGTTGGGAGGGAGATGGGAGGGAGGGAGATGGGAGGGGGCGGGAGGGGGTGGGAGGGAGGGAGATGGGAGGGAGGGAGATGGGAGGGGGCGGGAGGGGGTGGGAGGGAGATGGGAGGGAGGGAGATGGGAGGGGCGGGAGGGGGTGGGAGGGAGATGGGAGGGAGGGAGATGGGAGGGAGGGAGATGGGAGGGGGCGGGAGGGGGTGGGAGGGAGATGGGAGGGAGGGAGATGGGAGGGAGGGAGATGGGAGGGGGCGGGAGGGGGTGGGAGGGAGATGGGAGGGAGGGAGATGGGAGGGGCGGGAGGGGGTGGGAGGGAGATGGGAGGGAGGGAGATGGGAGGGAGGGAGATGGGAGGGGGCGGGAGGGGGTGGGAGGGAGATGGGAGGGAGGGAGATGGGTGGGAGGGAGATGGGAGGGAGATGGGAGGGGGCGGGAGGGGGTGGGAGGGAGATGGGAGGGAGGGAGATGGGAGGGGCGGGAGGGGGTGGGAGGGAGATGGGAGGGAGGGAGATGGGAGGGAGGGAGATGGGAGGGAGGGAGATGGGAGGGGGCGGGAGGGGGTGGGAGGGAGATGGGAGGGAGGGAGATGGGAGGGGCGGGAGGGGGTGGGAGGGAGATGGGAGGGAGGGAGATGGGAGGGAGGGAGATGGGAGGGGGCGGGAGGGGGTGGGAGGGAGATGGGAGGGAGGGAGATGGGAGGGGGCGGGAGGGGGTGGGAGGGGGTGGGAGGGAGATGGGAGGGGCGGGAGGGGTTGGGAGGGGGTGGGAGGGAGGGAGATGGGAGGGGGCGGGAGGGGGTGGGAGAGAGGGAGATGGGAGGGCGATGGGAGGGGGCGGGAGGGGGTGGGAGGGAGGGAGATGGGAGGGGGTGGGAGGGGGTGGGAGGGAGGGAGATGGGAGGGCGATGGGAGGGGGCGGGAGGGGGTGGGAGGGAGGGAGATGGGAGGGGGTGGGAGGGGGTGGGAGGGAGGGAGATGGGAGGGCGATGGGAGGGGGCGGGAGGGGGTGGGAGGGAGGGAGATGGGAGGGGGTGGGAGGGGGTGGGAGGGAGGGAGATGGGAGGGCGATGGGAGGGGGCGGGAGGGGGTGGGAGGGAGATGGGAGGGGGTGGGAGGGGGTGGGAGGGAGGGAGATGGGAGGGGGTGGGAGGGGGCGGGAGGGGGTGGGAGGGAGGGAGATGGGAGGGGGTGGGAGGGGGTGGGAGGGAGGGCGATGGGAGGGGGTGGGAGGGAGGGAGGGAGAGATGGGAGGGGGTGGGAGGGGTTGGGAGGGAGGGCGATGGGAGGGGGTGGGAGGGGATGGGAGGAGGTGGGAGGGGGTGGGAGTGCGAAGGGAGGGAGAGAGATGGAAGGGGGATGGGAGGGAGATGGGAGGGAGGGCGATGGGAGGGAGGGAGATGGGAGGGGGATGGGAGGGAGGGCGATGGGAGGGAGGGCGGTGGGAGAGAGGGGGTGGAAGGGCGATTGGAGGGGGCTCTCGGAACTTCCCACGGCGACGGCGGTCCCGAAATGTGAAGCTCCTCACCCCCCCCCCCACGACCACATAAACACGTAAATCACTGAATGTATTTTCTCTGCTGAATGTCACGTAACGTGGCAATGTTCGTGGTCTTAAGGGAGGTGGAGGGGGCAATCGCCCCCCATCGCACGGAGCGTGAGGACAACGCGGAGAGGCGGTGCCGCGTGGCCCGGCCTCCCACATCTGGTGGAGAGAGCGAGGGGGGAGGAGGAAGAGAGAAAAGGGGGGAAGAGGAGGTGGGGGAGGAGGAGGAGGATTTCATGACTGTGCAGAACGGGCCCGGGGGACTCGGGGCGCTTTATCCGCGCAGCCCCCGCGCCGCCGTCTCGCGAGTTCCACATCTGTGTGTCTGTGTGTGTCTGTGTGTCTGTGTCTCTGTGTCTGTGTGTCTGTGTGTGTGCGTGGGGAGCGGTGGCGGAGTGGTTAGCGCGCTGCGCCTCGAACCCCGCCAGCCGAGTTCGATGCCAGCTCACGGCCACCACCAGTGAGGATTATTTGAACCGGTCCTGGGCCTCCCTTAGGTGGATTCAGCCTCAAATAAGTACCCGGTGCGGTGTGTAAACATCGCGTCTGGGGAGACAAAGGCGGCCGGGCGTATTGCTGGCCACCCACCCCCTCGTGTGCCGTGCTGGCCCAAATAGGTGCTCACTAACAGCACTTGCCCCAACAGTCTGTTAAGGCTACAAGGGGTATCTTTGTATTTGTGTGCGTGTGTGTGCGCGTGTGTGCGCGTGTGTGCGTGGCGTGACACGCCGGAGGTCACGGGGCATGACCTTCTGCCCAGCAAGGCGCTGTCTCCCCCGGGTCACTCGTCGTCATCATCATCATCATCTGACACGGGCGGAGCGCTACTTCTCGGCTCCCGTTTCACCGCAGAGGCGCGCGGGCGGCCCGCGTCGCCAGTGACCCGGAGTGGCGCCTCCTTGCACTCTCTGTCTCAGGCTTCATCAGAGGAGTCTCAAGTCTGCGGGCCTCATCTGGTTCGGTTCCTTGATCTCGTCCGCACTGGGCCATCGTCCAGTGACCAACGACAACAACAATGTCTATAACAAATGCGTCGCGTGTCGGAGAGGGAAAGTTATCACGGGGCAAGCTCGTTCTCAGCCGATGGTAGTTGGAAAACCCCCGCTTAATGTGACTGGGATCTCGTTTCCAAGCACTCGCTGGACTGACTCAGTCCCCTCCTGCCGAGTCGAGTGGACGAGCGAGAGTAGTCAGACACCGCGTCACACGCCCTGGGCGCGCCACGGTCGCTGAGTGGTCGGCCAATTCGTGAACTCGCAAAATCTGTCAATTTCCATATTCCCACCACCACCACCACTCCGTCCACCACCACCACTACGACCACCACCACCACTCCGACCACCACCACCACCCTCACCACCACCACCACTCCGGCCACCGCTTACCGTATTAAGAATGCGAGGCGCAACACCGAGGGGGGAAGTGAGCTGCTAAATCAGTTCCTGAAGACGCTCTCAGCACATGGGAGCGAAATATCGGACATCGTGCCGAGCAACACGCGGCACAAAGCACTCTCCTCGTTCCGTGTTGCTCTTTCTCTCCCTCTCCCATCTCACTTCTCTCTCTATCGCATCTGCGTGGGATACACGTTGTTCAGCAACGATGTCGTCACTTGATTATTACCACGACCTGATTTGCGTCGCCTCAACCCACACTTACGTTGTTGACAGCATCATCATTATCCTCCGTCCTTTTGCGTATACCGTCGCCTCCACCGTACCCTGTTAATTGTTTTGATTTACGTCTTCTCGATATTCGTCGTCGTTCCTTTCAAGGAACGCATCCCCCGACGTAAACCGGGGTCTTACTGCATTTACTGAATGATGACAAATCTACAGCTGGTCCCGGAGTGACACCTCGGCCAGTCCTAAGGCAAATCTCCGTCACCGACCCGCACTGACCAGCCAGGTGAGGTAGGTGAAGTATGAATCTTGAAACTAATTCGAGAAAGCTTCGTGTTTTTATTTGTTTCATTTGCGCTGTGTTTAATTTTAGAAGTTGAAGCATTCCCTGCTGCTGCTGCTGCTCGTGAATGAATCTTTTCTTCGCCAATCCTCAAGGGGAGGAGAACGCCTCCCAAGCAAACCCGGGGGGTCATCCAGCAGTAGATTGACCATGGCTGCTGCTGATGACGACGATGATGAGGCTTACACACCAGCTGTGAGCGCGTCGTGACTTGGCCGATGCGGCCGTGGCGATGCTCACGCGTGGCCGGTGTTGCGACGCGCATGGTCGTGGTGCCGAGGGTCGGGCCGGGTTCGCACGAAGCAGGGAAGACTATTCCCGTGGCATTGTGGAGGTTTGCTCTTCTCTGGGGGCAGCAGGGTCGACCATTGTGTGTCAGAGGCGGTTGCCAGGGCTGTGGCGAGATTTTATCTCCCTCGCCTGGTATGCAGGAGGTCGTGGGTTCCATCCCGACCCTGACGCCTGCTGTATATTTGGAGTTTACATGTCTTTCTCTCTCCACGTGGTCGTGTGGATTTTTTCTTTGGATCCTCCAGATTTCCCACTACACTACCACTCCCCACGAAGTGTCACACGCCTGCTGGCAGGAGGTCACGGGGCAGACCCAGGTGTCACGGGTCGACTAACTGAAATGACTGGCCGATGTACCACCTGTGCCCCCTACTGTGCCAACTTGCTGTGTTTTAGCCACCCAGCGCTCCGCTCGTTGTTGTGAGCCTCGCTTCTCCCCCCTTCGTTGTTGTTGGAGGGCGACTGCCTCCAACTGCCCAGTAGCGTCCTTCACGAGCCTCCTCCACTGAGGCCGATCTTGACACTGCTGGTACCAGTCATCGGCAAGTCCACTCAGCTCCACGTCCGCCTGTACCACATCACTCCATCTCTTCTCTAACCCGTGCCGCGCCCGTTTAGCCCCCTCGATCCGGCCGAACAAAAGCTGTTTAGGCATTAGGTGGCTGGGTATGTGGGCGACATGAACCAGCCAACTCAGCCTTGCCTGCCAGAGGAGCTCACCGATGGGACTTTGTCCAGATCTTTCAAGGATTTATGAGCTCCTCACTCAAAATCCAGCCTGGTTAAACCCGGGATGGATCGTAGGCAGGCCAGCCGAAATGTTTATAATCGGCGAAGATGTTCCATTAGGGGGGGGGGGGTCCACGTTTCGCAAGTGTAGAGAAGGGAGGGCATGACTGTGGCCGAGAAGACCTGAAGCTTCGTGTGGAGCAACAGACCAAGTAGCTTCCACACAGCGTTACGTAACTGAAGAAAAGATAATGCCGCTCGACTGATTCGGAGTGAGACCTCTGCTGTCAAACTGGAGCTGGTCATGAGCACACTGCCCAGGTATGGGAAACTCTCCACTCTCTTCACAACTGGCCGATCACTAATTGGGAGTTTTGGGGGTGGAGTGTCCGATGGTACAAAATACCCAGGAAGGTGATTAGTTTTGGAGGGCCTGATGGTAAGGCCCCACCTGTTAGTGGCAAGCTCTGGGTTCAGCAACAGCGCCTCCAATTCTTCTGAGTGAGCAGCAAGCACAAATTACAGATAACAAGTCGATGGCCAGTGGACAGATCAGCACCACGGTAGGTCCTGCTGTCAAGGACATGGGCACGCATCCGCTGTTTAAAAACTACGTAGTCCAGCAGATGTTCTTGCTTGGACCCGGCATGCATCCATGATGTTGTGTGGATGCGCCAATGCCGGAACAGCGTGTGGGTAATTACAAGCCCATGGGCTGCACAAAAATCTAGCAGCCTCCTACCGTTGTTATTGAGCTGATCTTACCCATGCCTTCCAATCATTCCAGACCAGGTGGCAGCATCATGACCAACTCGGGAATTAAAGTCGCCCAACAGGATGACTCTATCCCAAGAGGCCATTTTAGCTAGCACCTGTGACAGGAGGTCATAAAAGGCATCTGAATCATCGGCCTTGCCTTCATCCCTCCACGGATGTTCGTCTTCGGTGGGGGCAAAAGTAACCACGACCACCACTCCTCGCCTCTGGTCGATGGAAAGGCGAGCCTAAAGTAGCCTGGGGCCTACAACTTCCCACACCTCACCGCCACGCTCCCACACCCCCTTCATTTTTTTGTTCAGAAGAGCCACTCTCTGTTGTTTGGCAGTCTCCTGCCCCGAAAAGAGGACTGTCCACCCCTCATGGTGGCACGAGCCAGAGGCGGTCCACCGGACCTCCTAAATACCACAGAGATCCAGACGGTACCCGTCCAACTCCCAACAGTGGAGTGGCAGCCTCTCCTCCGCAGTGAGCATTTGAACATTCCACATGGCCACCTGCAGTAGCTTTTTGCTGTATCTGAAGGAACCCCAAGGGTAAGGATTCAGTCTCCTGACTCCGCCAAATGGGGTTTGGCGAGGAGACGTCATAGACGCCTGTCCCCCCGGGGCCTCCGGCAAAAGCTTAGTTTGATATTTTTTTCCGTGGTATTGTGGTAATTTATTTGAAGGTGAGGGGTTTACCAGCCCCTCGCACCCATCCAGAGCCTCCATTTGGCCGCTGTGGTGGCTACAAACGCCATAAGGGGAATGGCCAATCTAAATTGGCCCTCCCCACATGGCACTGCTTACCACAGCGTTGCCGTCCAGCACCAACGAGGACGTAGGGGCTTGTTTTGCCGGACATACACATACACACATACAACAGAGGGTACGTGCCGACCTCCATACACGTGCACGCGAGCACCGCATGGCGCCGCGGATCGACCTGACACTCGCTCGGCCCTGATGATGCACTCGCTCGGCCCTGATGATGCACTCGCTCGGCCCTGATGATGCACTCGCTGCTCCAGTCCGAAGGCTGTGTGGGCAGGACCGTCCATAGGGGGGATGCGGCATTGGCGCAGTAACCACATTGTCAGCTCAGGGGGGTGCGGCAATCGGTCAGATGGAGCCCCAATATTTAAAACTAGAAACTATTTTTCGTAACCAGGTAAGGCCCACTGAGCTAAAGAGCTCTTTTTCAGAAGCGAAATTAATATCAGCCGAAAGTGTGGAGGACAAATCCGAAGGATCCGGAGAAAAAAAACACGTGACCACGGGGAGAGAGAGACACGCAAACTCCAAATATACAGCAGGCATCAGGGTTGGGATCAAACCCACGTCCTCCTGTCTACCAGGCGAAGTAGTTAACATCTCCTAGCCATCGTGATTTGTCTCACAGGGTCGAACAGAGGCTATTATATATCGCACCTCCTCTTGCCTAATCACATCATCCCATAAGTGTTCTTGTTCTTTTACACTGTTGTTGAAAAACTAATTTCATGGTGGTTGTCAAGGAGGCCCCAACTGGTAGCTTTGTCCACCACGGGGAGGGGTGGGGGGCAAGGCAGGACCCCCCGATGCCTCCAAACTAAACACGAAGTATGACATCTGACGCCGTGACGTAGAAGCACGCCCCGCCCACCCCCCCATAGTGCGGGGCCCGGGTCGGTCACCCCCGAGTCGCCATACCCGAGGGACGGCTCTGGCTGTGGGAGTTGCTAAACGATTGCACGGACCGCACAATGCGATAGGCGTTGGCGTCGTTCTGTCGAGTGTTCGGTGACAAGATAACGCAGACCGCGCGCCTCCTTCGCGCGTCCGTAGACACCCCACGGGCGCGGTTTGACGCATCCCGCTGCTCCGTCGCCTCTCTGCTGGGAGATCTGTTGACGTCACTGAAGTGATCGGCGCCGAGGAGGCGACGGCTCGGCCGTCGTGACAGCTCACTGGGACGTCGGTCACGACAACGGCCCCACCCGAGTTCCATTCCCATCAACGGCTGACATAAAAGTGGCGAGTGACATGTGAACCGGTCGTATAGGCAATCAGCTCACCAACCCGCACTGGCCGGCGTGGTGAAGTATGGTCAAAAATCGCCATGACCGACACAGGGACTGTAGCCATAACAATATTACAAGGGCTGTAAAGACAGAGGAGCACTTCTGAAATGTATTTGTACCGATCGACGAACTGCAATAAGTGGTATTATTATAATGGCGATGTAATGATGATTGTGATAATTGTATTGTTCATATGATTGTGATAATGGGATTGTCATTATGATTGTGATAATGGGATTGTTATTATGATTATGATAATGGGATTGTTATTATGATTGTGATAATGGGATTGTTATTATTATGATAATGGAATTGTTATTATGATTATGATAATGGGATTGTTATTATTATTGTGATAATGGGATTGTTATTATGATTATGATAATGGGATTGTTATTATGATTGTGATAATGGGATTCTCATTATGATTGTGATAATGGGATTCTTATTATGATTATGATAATGGGATTGTTATTATGATTGTGATAATGGGATTGTTATTATTATGATAATGGGATTGTTATTATGATTATGATAATGGGATTGTTATTATGATTGTGATAATGGGATTTTTATTATGATTGTGATAATGGGATTCTTATTATGATTATGATAATGGGATTGTCATTATGATTGTGATAATGGGATTGTTATTATTATGATAATGGGATTGTTATTATGATTATGATAATGGGATTGTTATTATGATTGTGATAATGGGATTCTTATTATGATTGTGATAATGGGATTCTTATTATGATTATGATAATGGGATTGTTATTATGATTGTGGGCCGCAAAGAAGCGGTGGAGACACCGCACGCCTGGGATGCTCGCACTGATCGACAGCGAGAGAGGAACACACGGGTGAGAGAGGACGCACGCGGAAGACTGCGGGCATCATCCTTGAGTGTCACGGAGAGAGAGAGAGCGGGAGTTGGGCAGGAGGCGTCACGGCTACACGGGGACGATTGGCCGATGAACGGAACGCGTCCGAGAGCACAACCCCCATCGAGGAGACGAAGCGATGAAATCAGTCCGTGGTGCGGCAGCTCGAATTCGCGCATCGCAGGATCGTGAGAGTTGGCGGCTTGGGGAGGCGGCCTTCATCCAGGAGTGTATAGAGCCGCGGGAGGCGGTGTGACATCTCGAACGAGTCTCCTCTCCCCGCGCCGCGGTGCCTCCGCACGTGGTTGCGTTGCGCAGCACTTGATGCGAATTATTGCCAGACAGCGCGCGGGGTCAGGGCTGGGATAGCAAAACACAGACGGCGGAATTCGTTCAGCTTCCAGTTGTGTTTCCCGTCTGTGCGGCACACACACGCACACATATACACACACACGCACACATACACACACACATATACACACACGCACACACACGCACACATACACACACGCGCGCGTATACCCACGCGTAGAAGCAGACATACACACAGACCCGGGGAAATACCGAGAGGCGAGTGGGTGGGCGGGCTGGCGGGCGAGCGCCCCAGGAATGATTAAACGCCCTCGCAACCGTCTGATCACGTTTGAGACGCGATCTCAGGAGTGGTCCCAGACTAATATGGCTGTAATAATAATAACAACGCAGTCCCGTGCAGCCGCTTGCCAAGAGCTGGCAGGCAGCAGCTGCTGCTGCTGCGAGCTGAGCGGAGAGCCCCAGCCCCGGAGTCTGCGTGCGGGAGTCCCCGGGACAGAGGGCACCACCCCCCCTGCCCCCCCTGCTCCCTGCCACCTTGGCCCAGCGTGCGCGCTCAAATCTGATCTCGGGGCCGCCAGGCGCGCTCCACGTCCCGACCAACTGCGATTGTTCGCGCCGCTTACCGGGTAAGGACTTCACGCACATCGGGGTGGTTTTATTATTTAAACCAACGACGACATCAACAACAACAACGGACACTTTTTTGGTAATGACGTCTGGAAGATGCGGCTCGGCTACACGCAGACTGCAGTCTGCAGAGTCGCCTCAACCCGGCGCTCCTCACCCGCGCTCCTCACCCAGGCGCATTTCACAGCCACGCCGTGCCGTGTGCAATAATCATCACAGCAGCAGCAGCAGCAGCCGTAGTCAATCCACTGCTGGATGACGGCCTCCCCCAAGCCGTTGCCGTAGCCGCCACCTCTTGCGACCCTGCGGTGAAATCAATCCACCGGGCGGTTTCTGCGCGCACCAACAGATTTCCTCGCTCCGTCTCCACGTCGGTGGATCTCTAGGAACCCGTTCGCTTTTGTGGCTGCCGCTCCGTTGCCATTTGTTGACCGTCCTCGCCCCGTGTAGCCGTGACGCGCGCGCTGCCCCAGCTCCGCTCACTTCGCTTGACAGCCACCGCGATGGCGTTCGCGATTTGTGCGCAGAGAAAAGAACCCGATCCGAGCACCGTGCGCCATTGTGGCGGAGAGCGACGCCGCTGCTGCCGCCGCCGCTGCTGCCGCCGCCGCTGCTGCCGCCGCCGCCGCCGCTGCTGCGTTTTCCCCGGGGCGCGACACTCACCGCGACCTCGCATCTCGCGCCTCGCGCTCTTTCTTTGCGCACACGAGGTCACTCCTCTCTCTCCCTCCACAGCGCGCCCGGTCCCTCTGATAAGTGTGCTTGGCACTTGGTGAACTGATCCTGTTGTTGCTGATGATGATCCTGCTGCTGCTTGCGTTATCTCGCGACGTGTGTGACCGCGCTGCTGCGCGCTCTGCGTGGAGTTCGAGTCGGGGTTGGATGTGGAACTGGCGGAGGCTCGGGCTGATCGCTCACTGGGACCCCCAGCCGCCCCGTGAGCCCGGCGCGTGGTTGCCCGGCTGGGTGCCACTGGGCGAGTGGGCACTGGCGTCGAGGGATGCCTCGGGGTGCTGGGCTTTGGGTGCTGTTGGCGCAGGGTGCTGAGTGCTGGGAGTTTGGTGATTGGGTCTGTGGGGTCGGGATGCTGTGAGGCTGGGGTGCCGCGGGGTGCTGTAAAGTTGCCTCTCTCGGTGGGGCCGGGTGCCATGTGCTGTGCACGCTGCTGCCGGGTGGTTGGGTGTGCGGGTGTCTCGCTGCTGCGAGGCTGGACTCTGCTGGGTGTTGCCGGGTGGTGCCAGAGCGCCGTGTCCCCAGGGCCGGGCGCGGCTGCGGGCTGGGTTCGCGTCGAGCCACGCGTCGGCAGCCAATAGGAAGGGATTCCTCCAAGACGCGTGACCTCACTTCCCAAAACGAGAGAAAATTCATCCGGTTACATTTGTCGTCGCCAACAATTGCGAGCTAATTAGGTAAGGGGCGAGCTCCTATGCGGCGCCCGTGAGGAGGAGGAGCGCGAGGAGGAGAGGATGGACACCCCGGTGAAGGTGAGATGCGCCTCGCGCGCGCGGGGCGACGGAGGAGGCGACGCGCGGATGATTCCCATTTCCCACTCCTCCTCCTTCGCCGCTAAATTTCCTTTTCCTCCGCAACTGCGTGTGGCTGCCGGGCTGCGGGGCCCCGGTCGAGGCGCCGGAATGCGGCGCAGCGAGGGGAGAGCGAGAGAGGGGAGAGCGAGAGAGGGGAGAGCGCCGTACCCCGCGCCAAGGCGCGTGACGCCGAGCGCGCCGCGGTCGCGCGATCCCTCGTGGAAGTCGCTGGGCACGAGGCGAGGGTCGCGCTCAGAACCCCCGACGGGACTCGGGTCACGCCGAGTGCGGCGCCGGGGTGCGGGCTGGGTGGGGGGGCGACGACGCCGCGCGGGACCCCAGGGGTGGGGGGCGCCACTAGCAGCCCCTTTCGGTCCCCGGGGGACGGCGTTCGTGCGCGGAGTTAGTCCGCTCTCGCTGAAGGTGAAAGCGCGCGCAGGATGTGAGCTCGTGTGGGCTGTACACGCGCGGCGTTCGACCACGGAGGATGTCAGCGCGAGGCGTCAGCGCGCAGTGGCTGTGAGCTCGCGCGGGCCGTTGGCGCGCGACTCCGTGCGGACTGTGCCTGCGGCGAGGCGCTCTCCTCCCCGTGCAGTTGAACAACGGAGCCGTGAGCGCCATTGCGAGTCTCGCGGCTATCGACTCGTGAAGAGCAGGGAGCAGGAAGCAGGCAGAGATGAGCGTGAGAGCCAGAGGGACCCCCAGTAGGGACACACGAGGAGCGCGGTCGCCGTCTCTGCGACTCCTCGAGTGAGCACCCGTGCCCAGCACCGCGCACCGCGCACCGCGCGCTGCCTGAGTGTCACACACACACACACAGAGAGCGCGTGACTGCTTGGATGTCACGCGCTGGCACGGTCCACCCGGGGCGTTGCCGCGACTTCTCATGCCCAAGGCTCATTCACCACTCGATATTTCCCCAATGCAACGCAGGCAAAGGCGCAGGTCTGCAAGTGCTCGCTCACTCCGCTGCTGGAGGGAAAGGGGCCTTGGATGGCATTTGCTCTTCCGCGCCGACCAGACGCGTTGGTGGTAGGGGGCTGGGAGGTGCCCACGCTTTACCCCACCTTGACACGTGACCTGCCAAGCGACTTGGTTGTGGTGATGAACCCATTTGTGCTGCTCCTGGGTGGACAGAGGCGGTGGCGGGGGGGGGACAGGGTGAGAGGGGGGGGGGGTTATGAAACTTGCCCCATTGTTTTGAACTGCCGTGCCAGGAGATGGAATCGAACCGTTCCCCGCCACCGTGGCAGTTCCCAGTCGGCTTCATGCGGGAATGACCAAAGCGCTCCGTGGACGTTAAAGGTCACTCCGAGCTCACGAGCAAGAGCGAGTCTCCGTGTGAGAGTCACTGCCACAGTGCGAGAGCGACGCGGAACAACAACAACAACAACAACCACCACCACGCGTGCCCCTTACACTGCCCAAGTGAATAACACGCACAGTACATGCTAAGCGACGTTTCGGGCAACGGGCCGTTCTTGCGAGCAGAGAGATGGATTCCTGTGCCAATGCAGAACGGCCAATTGCCCGCAGCGCCCGCATTATAAGATGCACTTCCCCCCTGCATCTTTGATTAGCACGGTTGGCTACATACTGTGCGAAAGAAGTTAAATAAACAAACAAAGCGTCTCGTGGTCCTGCAACCGCGTGTCTGTGTGAGCGACCAGATCTGTGGATAACTTTGCCAGCACCGTGCACAGGTTGGAGGTGCGTCTTGCTCTACGGGGGAGGCTCCTCACTGGGGGCCGGGTTATTGGCGAATGTGTTGTGGGGGCTGTCGGTGCCGTGGAGTGCGCTAGCAGTAGCAGCAGCACCAGCAGGACAACTCCTGCTGGTGCCACACCTATGACTGCTGCTACCGGCCTCTCTGCTGCGTGAATCCCCCCCCCCCCCACGTGACTGCCGATTCCCTGCTGCCCCCCCCCTCCCGCCAGCCCCAGTCTCGCAAGAGCGAGAATCAGTTCCACTCGGGGTTGTTGGTTCACATCCTCTGCAGGGCTATGATGATGATGATGATGACGACAACAAGAGTATGTTCATTGAGTAACTCGTTTGGTATCCGCGCCGCTCCCCATAGCGCAGGGCGACCTTCCGCGTGACAGGCGGACGGCCGCCCCCAGCAGGGCGAGTGTGGCGATGTTGCGGGGTTCGTCCCAATGGAGCGCTTTTCAGTGCAATCGGTCACATTTGGACCGTAACGCCGGGACGCAATGGGGCCCTCACCGTTTCGAACGTCGTCAGGGGGAATCGCTTAGCGACTCATCATCGTGAAGCAGACCGGCGAGTGTGTATCTATATTAGCGTTAACGCACCCGCGGTGATAACCAGGACGGCCTGCGGAATTCGAGCCGCAACCTCTTCGCTGTGCAACGCGCGCGGTGAACGCGCTGCCGCTGGGCCGCTCGTCCAGGAGGAGCCGTGCCGTGACTCGCCTGAGAAGGCGGCACGGCCACGCGTGGACTGGTACCGCGTGAAACAATCAGTGCGGGGATGGAATGTCGCTGTCACTCCTCGAAACGCGGGGATCTTCTCATGGGTCCTCCGGTTTCCTTCTCCGTCTGTAAACACGCCTTGATTGTCTGAAAACATCTTAACATAGAGAGAGGACAGCAGAACTTGGGAAATTGTTAGTATCGCCGACTTCTCACTGCCTGGCTTGCTGCTGCTGCTGCCTTCCCACTGCCACGTATCCACGGTTCCTCCTCGGCGATCGCGAAAGATCAGCACCATAATCTTTATTTATACCGGAGATGCAATCTCCACGGACCACGACACCGCCCACTCTAACCCTACACATCCTTGTCATCAGTATTATTATGATTTCATGTAACAAGCAATCTGTAATTTATTTAATAATTACACTCGGAAAGTCATCCACAGGTGAATCACAACGGCGCCTAAAGTGGCGCAGTGGTGAGCGTGCTGCGTGCGCTCCGAACCCGTCCGAGTTCGATTCGCGATCACAGCCAACGTCAGTGGCGAGTGATATCGGACCGCTCCCTGCACCTCACTGACCCGGATGTTTGTTAACACTGCTGCCCTAAAAAGTAAAACATATAGAACAGGCGACGGTTCGGGCAACGACCCTCTTTGCACTGTGGGATGACGGCCACCCCACTCGGTGTTGGTCTTGGGGGGCTGGGGGAGAGACATTCATCCAGCAGTGGATGAGTATGCGTGCCCGAGTTGTGTATCGTTTAATTCGAGAGGCGCTTCAGCTCCTCACTCTCGCGCCTCGCCGGGACCCGTGGCGTCACACACACCGCCTGTGGTCGAGGGTCATTGCGGAGTGGCTGCCGAGAGGAGGAGGAGGAGGAGCACTGGCGTGGAGATGGAGCGATGAAATCGGTTCACGTGCAGGTGCTGCATGGATTGGTACATGGCAGGATCGATGTATTTACTGTATGTTTAACATCTTTCGCACCGTACGTCGCCAACCGTGCTAATCGGAGGTGCGGCGGCTTGGGGAGGCCTTCGTCCAGCAGTGGAGTGACCATGGCGATGACTGTGGTCGTCTGGCCATGCAGCGGCAGCTGCCGGGCTGGCCTCTGACTCCGCTGGTGAAGATTCGAAAAGTCGAAGCCGGTCTAAGAGTCGACCCGCGTCAACTGACGCTGCTGGGAAACTTTGTCTGCAGAGGACGGTGACAGTGAAATGCAAAGACGGGCGCTCAGAGAACGTGGTGATGATGATGATGATTATTACTATGACTATTTAGTTTGTTGTTGTCACGGTCATTGCCGGTCAAACGCTGACCCTTCCGGCTCTTCCTCATCTGCCGCACATGCCGAGGAATCGGTCCACAAGGCAGCTTCCTCTCTCATCCACACTGAGCTCAATCCCCACGCTGCCGCTCGCGACGATAAGACAAAGTTCTTCCGTATAGCCGTCGTAAGCTGTTGGGGTAAGTGCTGTTTGCAAGCACACAACAAGGCCGGCACGGAACGCGACGCGAGGTCGGTGGGAACGCCATGTCCGGCCGCCTTGTGTTTCCCCAGTGCTGATGTTTATACACTGCACCAGCTTCTCATTTAAGGCTGAGTCAACGAAGAGGTGACCCAGGGTCGGCTCAGATATTCGCCACTGTTATTGGGTACTGAGCGGGAATTGAACTCGATTCAATTCCCGTGCAGTGATCGATCCACAACCACGCAACACGAGATACACACCCCTCCTCGCCCCCTCACCCACCCACTCACCCATCCACACACTCACCCACCTACTCACTCACCCACTTACTCACTAAACCTCTAACTCACTCACACACCCACTCACTCATTCACCCACTCACCCACCTACTCATTCACCCACTCACTCACTCCCTCACCCACCCACTCATTCACCCACCAACTCAAACACTCACCCACTATATCACTAACCCACTCACGCACTAACCCACCCACTCACTCATCCACACACCCATTCACTCATTCACCCACTCACCCACCTACTCACTCACCCACCCACTCACTCACTCCCTCACCCACTCACTCACCCACCAACTCAAACACTCACCCACTATATCACTAACCCACTCACTCACTAACCCACTCACTCATCACACTGGAAGGGCACACAACACTCCATATCCGCGTCTTCCCTCTCACCGTTCCAATTTGGAATCCCCTCCTCCTCCCACCATCGTCTTCTTCCGCGAGCTCTCACAACAACAACAACCTTAGCCAATTCAAGTGACTTGTCAGCTCGTGTCTAATACACCTTCAACAGTGCTATTTGCCGCCGACCGCCTGGTGTCGTGTGCTGTGGAGCTCGTCCTCGGCACCTGGGGGGTGAATGCGCGAGCAATCCCCGTGGCGAGGGTGGCTGGAGGGAGGATTTAGGATCGGCGCAGAGTACCTCCACGCGGGGAGCTCTGGTGCGCTGCGGACTTTCCCTGGGCGCGCTGGCCACTGGGTTGTGTGTTGTGTCTGTTGAACGTCTTTCGCACCGTACGTAGCCAACCGTGCTAATTGGAGGTGCTGGGGAAGGACAACAAACTAAACACAAAAAGTAGTTCTAGAGAAATGAGTTTGTCAATCTTGATAATTTAAAAGTGCATCCGGTGGCTTCCGAATATCGAAAGAGCGCCTCTGAAAGCGCAGGGTGTGGTGCCCGTCTTTGTTCGATGGCGAGCTGCTGCTGCTGCTGCTTATACTGTGGGAATGATTCGAGTTGGCGTGACGATGGTTGATGCTCCTTGACGAGAACGGAGAGGTAACACTGACGTCAGCCGCGCGCCGTCCCCTATGAACGCCTCCGTGAATGTCGCTGCGCAAATACTCGGAGCCAGACGACTCGGAGCCAGACGACTCGGAGCCAGACGACTCCCCCGCTCCGTGTGGGGGCGCAACGCGGATGCTACCGCCACCGCGCGCGACAGCGCAGTGCGAGAGACATTTCTCATGCGCGCTGTAACAGGAGAGAATGACCCCGCGACAGAATGGATGATACATGATGTGCATGCGCAGGGAAGCCAATCGGCGTCAATGGGCGGCATAATATTGACTTCTCGATCCACAAATCATCATTTACCGTTCATTCTGTCGCGAGTTCACGACACCGTGGACCTGAAGCGCCACGTTTCGGCGACAAAACCACGCGGGCACAGATCTTGACACGAATGCTTTACTTGCACTGCGGTGACGGGAGGAGTGGACATGCGATCTTTTTTGTTGTGACCTTGGTAACTTCGTGGCTGGGGTGGAGGGGGGGGCGAGGAGGTTGGGGTGTGGAGGCGTGTTGGCCTAGGAGATGTTAACTACCTCGCCTGGTGTACAGGAGGTCGTGGGTTAGATCCCGACCCTGACACCTGTTGTATATTTGGAGTTTGCGGTGTCTTTTTCCCCGTGGCTGCGTCCTGCGGTTTTTCCCTCCACATTTGGAAACATGTGTTCAGAGTATTTGGCTGCTATAAATTTCCACGGGATAAGTCACTTTGTTGAGCTATCGTTTGTGGCCAGGTCGCTTCTGAAAGAGATCTATACAGATCAGTGAGCCTTAGCTGGTATCGGTGGTCTTCGCTGGTGGTGGAGGGGAGTCACAGCCTCCAAAAAGTTGACAACCCCTGGATTAACTCGCCCGTGCTGTGTAATGGTCAGCGCCCTGGGCTTGCACACCAGGGGACGAGTGAATGCGCTCCACAGGCCGCGTGCGGTGGGGTAACGCGTGGGCACTTGAGTCTGGTGGCCAGCGTGCGGAGTGGATCAGCGCTGCCGCTCGACTCCGGTAATTTGGCCAAACTGAGGCAGCTTCCCCAGGAGGTGATGTCCTCTCTCGGCTCCAGCACGCCGAGGGTGGTGGGGGTGGCGGTTAGGAATGTCGTGTTCGGGCTATAATGATACCGACACTAAAACCTGCACCACCACCACCGCCACCACCACCACCGCCGCCGCCGCTAAACCCTCTCAAGTTCGGACACCACCAGGCAGCCTCTCTCTGATCTTCGGGGACTGCGAGCGGCGCTCAGTCCCACGCGGACCTGCGGCTCCGTGGCGGGGCACCTCGGGGCGCAGTGTGGCTTCGCTGCCCGCTGAGTGCGGCGCGGGGCTTACGGGCGGGCAGCCTCCTGGCTCGCTCGCCGGGAGCGCAGCGCGACTGGGCCCCGCGGTCTCTTCAGGGGCCTTGCAGAGAGAGCGAGAGTGCAGCGGAGAGGGGGGTGGGGGCATGGCTGCGGTTTGCTTGCAGTCGGACCCGAGGTGACAGGCGAGGAAAGGTCTTGAGGCTGCGCTTGAACAGTGGCAGGCAGGGAGTCGTCAGCACGGACGGCAGGGTGAAGGGGGTTTTGCATTGCGGAGCAGCAGAGTAGAGTGAGCGACCTCTCACTGGCCGAAGGTTAAGTCGGGGCTTCCATAGAGAGCCCTTGGTTACTGGCGCGGCGGAGAGTGCGTGTAGGGGATTAGAGCGAGATAAAATGGGAGAGGCAGGCAGGGGAGAGTCCGTGGCGGATATTAAAGAGGGTGAGCGCGATCTTGGCTTTGCTGGGAGTGGTGCCGGGTCGGGGCGACTCGATCTCAGCTGCGGTTGCGAGCGACCCCGAGTGAAGGCGACTTAAAGAAGAAGAAGAAGGTGAAGGAGCGGGACGCGTCTCGCAGAGCGCCACGGGGCGAGGTCGAACATCGCGCAACGAACGGAGCACGGGTCGCGTTGTTTTGGTGGCAGTACCGGGGGTGGGTGGCGGGTGGCTGGCGGGTGGGGGGTAGCGAGGGGGGGTGCGATTGACGTTGCTTGGCCGCGACACCGCAGTCGCTATCGGGGCTCGCAGATTTCCGGCCGCGGTGCAAACTTCCCGTCTAGGGCGCACCCTGCCCCTCACCCTGCTCCCCCCCCCCCCACGCTTCACCTCCCCATTCTCCACACAATATTAGGGGCCCCCAATCTGCACTACTCCGTGATTTGCTCTCTGCTCATTGTTTCGTGAAACTGCGTTTGGCAGTGACGTCACGCGCAGCCCTGCAATTGACGCCTCTGCTGGCGAACGGTCATCCACGTTGCTGCACTTCCACGCCGATCCAGACGTCTCGGGACATCCCATCCGAGTACGGACACCGTCTAGGGCGCCGCGGTGGCGAGATGTTGACCACCTCGCCTGGTTTACAGGTCGTGGGTTCGATTACGACCCTGTTGTATGTTTAGAATTTGCGTGTCTCTCTCTCGGTTGCTTCGGTAAAGTCACGTAGAAGGGAAATAATAAAATAATTAAAATAAAAACATTCTCACGACGTTTCGGCCACAACGCAAGCAGCCGTCCTCAGGTGAAGAATATTAGGACGCTGTCTTTCCGACAGCCATGTTCTTCACCTGAGGACGGCTGCTTGCGTTGTGGCCGAAACGTCGTGAAATTTTTTATTATTATTTTATTATTTCCCTTCTACGTGACATTACCGAAAGAACCAAGAATATGAATCCCTGCAGTCACGAAAGCTTTAAATTTAAATTCGTCTCTCTCTCTTCCCGTGGTGGTGTGGCTTTTTCTGCGGGTCCTCCGGGTTTTCCCTACACATTTAGAATCAACATCACCACGCGTTTAAAGCATTTGGCTGCTGCTACAAATGTCCACGTGATAATCCACTTCGTGTAGCTATCGTTTGTGGTCAGGTCGCTTCTGAAAAAGAGCCATGTAGGTCAGTGCGCGTTACGGTGGCGAATTGTCTTGTAAAGTAAAGAAAGCTGATGAGACACTGCGTGTCGAGACCTGTGCACCGCGTCGCTTGCTATGAAACCAACGCTGCATGGGAGAGGAGGCAGTACACACGCTGGCCCCCACCACGTGTGAGCTTCCGGTCGCCAGTAGCCCAACATCATGGGTTCCGCTGCCCGTTGTTTATCATGTCACTTTGCCGGGCCGGGAGATCAAATTTAAGCTACCCTCTCTCGCTGCCTCTCTCTCTCGCTGCCCTCTCTGGGAACTTCTCTCTCGCTGCCCTCTCTCGCTGCCCACCGGGGCGCCACCGCTGCCGTCTGGCCACGGTGTGCAGTCTAAACTATAAACTAGTTTTGGTATTTTACCCAGGTGAGGCCCACTGAGCTATGTAGCTCTTTTGCATAAGCGACCTGGCCATCACAAGCGAAGTGGCTCATCACGTGGAGATGCATTGCAGCCCAATAGTGTAAACGGGTGATGTTGATTCTAAATGTGGAGGTGCCAGGCGAGGTAGTTCACATCTCACCACCGTGGCACCCTGTCGACACAATCCATCCCGCACGATCGCAACCGCCTCGGCAAACATCGCTCTCGACGTGAACTTGCTCCTCCTCCATCTCCCACGTAGCGCACAGAGGGACGCGGTGATAGCCACTCGCGAAAAGAGGGGCAGCAGACGCCGACTCCTCAAGCCTACGAGTTCAACTGACCGACTCCAGGCCCTAGGGCAGGAGTCGGCAACCACAATAACGAGGAGAGGTTTTTTTTAGAATTCGTAAAAAAACCCTCATTATTTCAAGAGCCGCAATGCACTGTGGGTGAATACGAGACGGTGGGTCCTTAATAAATGACGTCACGAAGCAGTCCTAAAAGAGCCGCCGCATGCGGCTCCAGAGCCGCAGGTTGTCGACCCCTGGACTCGGGGCTCAACTGCAGCCTGCAGCGTTTAGTTTCACGAGGTGAGAGAGAGCTCAAGAGATGAGGATGAGTGTCACCTGCAAGCGTGACCTGGGTCTCCCAATATGACGATTGGCAATGATCGTGGGTATCCAGACACCCCCCCCCCCCCAATATGTGCGTTGCTTTTATCAAAATCAGGAGATGAAATATTCTACAATTTCACATTCAGGTGGTCAAGCCAGCAGACAACCGCGCCCGGAGCACGAGCGGAGTGGTGTAGCATCACCGTCGTATTTGCGGATCAGACATTGCGTGGTTACACGTTGTACGGTCTGTTCTGGATGACCACAATCGCACACTGGAGATTAAATGAAGCCAGGAGACACGTGCAGTAGCATCACCCCCAATGCACGCGCGACCTGGGTGACACATCGGGAGCTATTTAACAACGGCAACGTTTGTGGATGGGAATTACAGAGCGAGGCGAGTCGCCGGTCTCTCCCGTCACAGATGTGTCACCCCCCCGCCCCGCCCCCGTAGTTGCCACGCTCGGTTGTTACGATATTTGCCCAAGTCGGGTGGTGGAGGGTATTCATTACATGGCCTAACCCAAAATCAACGATGAATCAAGGAGCAATCCAACCGATGTGGGTGGAATTTGAGCATTACTCACGAGAGCGCCGTTGTTTTTATTTGGAAACTACTTTTCTGACTCATGCCGAATTACTCGGGACGGCAGACATCCAAACATTCCGCAGCAGGGCCCCGCTAAGACCATCCCAAGCCGCTCCGTTGCCACCGCGGGTTCATTGCACAACAAGCCTCCTCGGGGTCCCTAACGCCACGTCCAGCGCAACCTCTCCCAGCGCTCGACCTCAGACAGAGCAGCCCAATCGGGAACGCTGCTCCGGCAATGGTCTCGGATTCTCGGCACACGCCACAGACACCTCTTCGCCTGACCGTGTCCTCGCGACACCTCGCGGGGTAGTAGCCCACGTCGACTCCACGCACCCAGTGTTCCCAACGTTTGGTTTCGAGTAAACTCCTGTCCCTGCTGATGAGACACCGAACGTCAAAACCGGCCCAAGGTGTGCTCGCGTGTGAACCACTGCTGCTGGGATGATGCACTCAGCCCCACAAGGCCGTGCGGTTGATGGGAGGCGTAAACATATTGTTTTATATTATGTGCAGGGACTGACTTGCAAGGAAGGCAAGGGTTGTGCGGAATGTTTGTAATTACGTGCGTAGCATCGTTATGGGCAGGCGTGCCGTGCACTAAAGTTGTAGTGCCTTACGCCGACAATCCCGACTCCAGGGCAGCCTCTCAGCACTCCGGAAGATATGGAGTGAGAGATGAAGCCCCCCGGTCCCTCTTCACTTCTCAAGGGAAGCGCGCAGTCGAAACACCTCAACTACACCTGCCAACCGCCAATACGGACATGGGCATCACACATTCCTGTAACGTTATAGAGACCCACTGACTCACATAGAGACCCATAGACTCACACAAAGACCCATATACTCACACAGAGACCCACTGACTCACACAAAGACTCGCTGACTCACACAAAGATCCGTTGGCTCACAAAGAGAAATATAGACTCACATAAAAACCCACAGACTCACACAGAGACCCATAGACTCTCACAGAGACCCATAGGTGCATACATAAACGTATAGACTCACACAGGCACCCATACTCAGAGACCTGTAGACTTAGACAAAAACCCGTGCACTCATGGAAATCCACGGACTCACACAGAGTCGCCACGCCTGGTGGATCGCGAGCTGCTCGGAACTGGGGGGGGGGGGGGGGGGGGCGCAGGTGCTGACTACACCGCTGCTCAGTGCGATCGGGCGGGTGAGGAGGTGAGACTCTTCCCCACGTGCTAAGTGGAGAGGTGCAAGCACAGCAAAACCCCGGTTTACGTCGGGGATGCTCTCCTGAATGATGCGACGACGAATATCGAAACGACGTAATTCACAGCGATTCACAGCGGGGGGAGTAGGTGGTGGTGGCGGGAGGCTGAGAGGCGACGTAAGCGTGGGTTGGTAAGATACACAAAGAATGTACTTGTGTTTGTATATTTTTAAGTGATTTGTTTACCTTTCCTATACTTTCCACTCCTGTCGTGTTTTTGCGTTGTTTGTTGTTGTTTGTTGTTGTTTGTTGTTGTTTGTTGTTGTTTGTTGTAAGCATCAGACCCGCCCCTACTGGATATCTGTGAAAAAGAGCTTCATCGCTCATCGGATTCCTCCAGTATATAAATACACATTCTGATTCCGAGATAAGCTCGTGGTATTAACCAAGGGACGAAGTATTTGCGAACGACGGTAAGGGTGGGAGACGTAGAAATGGGGGTATTACTGTACTTGTATTGTTTTTATCATTGTCACCACATCGCAAGGTCGCGAGTGCGGCATCGTACGGCCACGCTGGGCGAGAGGGAGAGGAGGAGGAGAGGTGGCGGGTCACGGGAAGCCGTTGCGGAGGCGGAAATTTCCTTCGTGACCGCCGCCGGAGTGAGCCGGGCACTGATGGTGCGGGATGCCGTGGCGGGGCCAGGGCCAGGGCCGTCTGTGGGCGGAGTTTTTGTGACCCCGGGATTCCCACCCCCCAACCCGCTCCCCTTCTCCATGCCACAGGGTCAATGCCCAGCTGCTCAGAGGTCAACAGTGGTTGCCCTTATGGATAGCCTGCTCCCTGCCACAGAAATGTGAAATTTCCACCACTTTAATGTGATTCAAAAAATGTTGCTGATTCTGTCAGAATGTTGCCTTCAGACCACTGACTCACAATTGCCGTGCTGGTTTCGCGATGTTACAGATGTGGCTATTTCTGTAAGTATAACTCACCAACATCTGACGACTGCAGCAACTGTTTGAACTTTCCAACAGTTGACCCAAGTGTGCGTGAATTATGTGAAACTGTCATCAATAGTTCTACAAATCAGGATGCCATGAACATGTTCGCTCTTGTTATACTCCTTCCCTTCACTCTTTTTTATTCCAACTCCGAGAGTGCTGTTTGCTGCTGACCGCTCAACGGTGTGTGCCTTTGGGCTAAAGTTATTATTTATTTTTAAAACCAGAGCCCACATTCGGTGCCCGTATAACTGTCGCAACGCCCTCAATGGTTCGGCTGACGACGAACACGCACTCAATACACACACAGGGTGCTTGCCAGTAATGAGTCACACTACCTCGGTGATTTCGTCAAGGAGCATAAACCATCGACACGCGTCATCGTCGCAGTTAATCATCGAACAAAACCGGTCACCGAATCGCGCGTTTTCGGATGCGCTTCTGCGGCCGTCTGGAACGCTCTTCCTTCCGATATTAGGAAGCCACCGCAGCTCTGCACTTTGAAATCACCTAGATTGAAAACTAATTTATTTAGAACTGATTTTTGTGTTTAGTTTGTTGTCCTTCCCCCGCACCTCGGATTCGCACGGTTGGCTACGTACGGTGCGAAAGAAATTCTACATACATACCTGAGCTACATCACTGGCTCTGGCCACCGCTCCCACAGTGGCGGGGGTCGGTGGGGGGCGCCCCCCCCCATCCCTGCCCCCCCTGCCCCTTCACCCCTAACCGTGCGCACAATCACAACCTCGAGCATCACAGCCGGGGCCACCATTGTCCTCGCCCTTTCCTGTTGTTTCCACAGGAAGCGTTATCTGCCGCCAGCGACGAGAGCCCATTGTTTGACCCTTCCTTTGGGAGCGCGCGTGCACAAACGCCAGAAATGACCGCGTCCTCCTCCTCCTCCGGGGCCGACTACGACCCGGCCGCCAAAACAACCCATCAGCAGCACCACCAGCACCAGCAACCCCATCACCAGCACCAGCAGCAGCAGCAGCTCCAGCCCCAGCAGCAGCAGCAGCAGCTCCAGCAGCACGAATGGCTGCTCGCCCAGGCGGGCCGCGTCACGGTCAAGCGCGAGTACGAGCACGCGAACGGCGTCGCGTCCAGGTAACGGGCGGCCTGACACATCGCGAGATGCGGCAACAAAAATACGAGCCCACCGGCGAGCGCGCGCACGTCCCTTCCTCCTTCACCCTTCCGCTCCTTCCTCCTCCTTTCTCCGCCTCTCGGGTGTGCGCAGGGACCCACAGTGCAGGCCCCCTGGCTGCCAAGGGCCCCGCAGTGCAGGCCCCCTGGCTGCCAAGGGCTCGCACGGAGGCCCGAGCGAGTGCTTGGGCCCAGCTGCACGTGACCGTGGCGGGTTTTTAAATCCCCGCGAGTGACGAGCACTTTGCACGGCGGCTGTGTGGAATGATGGCATTGATTGACTCGTTGCAAGTCAATGATTTGAGTGACACGCGACGCAATCATTGAGGCTACTTGCGGATAATGTAAATGACGTTCGTGAGGTATCATACAAAATATATAATAGGTTCTACCCTTTCTGGAAATAAAACCGGTGTTAAGATGTTCAGACCCCAAATAAACACCGATTGCAAGGCATCAAGTCTGCATGAACCACACATACGTGTGGCAGAACATGCAAACAAACATGAAACGAATTGGCCTACACCAGAGACAGCCTTTATTATGGCCTTGTCTCACCAGTGTCAGACCAGAGAACGTCAAAAGGCGATGCACGTGTACTGACATTGAATGAGTCACTGTCGTGCGTGCCGCGGGGAGATTGGTAGACAATGGGATTAGGGGTAGCAGCCCGTTCTACCACTTGGATCTGTGGGCAAGGCACGGAGCCTTCTGGGGGATCCAGAGGGGTGTGGGGCCGAGGGTGGAGCCTGGCCACACTGGGAGGGTAAAAGTCGAGCTCCGACTCACAGTCGGGGCTGCTGCGATCTGGAATGGAACTCGTCGTGCCGTCGTCGTCGTGATCTTCGCCCTCTTAAAGCTGTGGGTCTGGCAGCATGTTGGCTGTCCCGACCCGGCATAAAAGAGAGAGTACCTCTTACTAGTGTCTGAGAATTAGTACACGACACACGTGTCAGAGTATTAATACCTCGGGTTGAGCAATTATATCTATGGGACCATTGTTGATACTGAGAGCACGTACCTTTTATCAGCGGTGGTTTCATGCACTGAATTCAGTGGCATTGTGTAACTTAATTATACTAATGATTATGATAATTATGATGATAATAATTAACATGTTTATCCAGGGGAGACGCACTGAGTCGTGAGACTCTTTCTCTGGAGGGTCCTGCATTGGGTATTTATTTTAAGGCATTTTCAACCAACCAATGACGGGTTGTATACACGTGGGGATGACACCAGAGCAGCCGCAGAAACCCAATGCCTTGCATGAGGGGGCAACACTATATCCCCGCGCAGATGTAAACAAATAGTCCACTTTCTGGACTGTCGGCTTCTGGCATGCCATGGCATGACACCTTCTCGACGTCCACGCGGAAGGGAGTTTCACAACGTCTGTGTGTGCGGTGATCCACCAAGCCTCGCTGCTGCCTCCACACAGCGCTGGGTCAGAGCTGCCACGTGGGATAATGTGGTGCAACCATGCGTGTTCTATTCATGAACGTAAGCCCCTTTGAGCCATTCGTGGTGCTACATTCGTTGTTTGGTGTCTTTTTGATGCCTGGTGTGACCATCCCATAGGGCTGTATACTGACATGGCCGTACGAGCTACCCCCCACCTCCCCACACCCCGCCAATCATGGTCACGATTCGTTGTCTGCCTCATTGCGAGACATTGTTCTCTGTCTGCCTCTTTGCTATTGTTTCTTGAGTTGACTCCATTGCTTATATTATCTGTCTCGCTAGTACTGTCTGTCTCACTCCATCTCGTTGTACTGTTTGTCTTGCTCCATCGTGTTTGCACTGCTTTTCTCACCCTGTCTCGATTGTGTAGTGCAGTAGAACCACGTGTATACGAGGAATTCTATAAGGGCTGTTGCCATTTAATAAAACACTGTCACACTCAACATCCTACGTTCACACCAGTGTAGGTGCACTCTATCTCGGTCCTTTACCCCGGAAACAGAATACTATTTGGGTCCTACCCTCGGCTACCCTTTGGGTTCTCTCACTTGTCTGCCCGGAGCGGGAGTTCAGCCAACACCGCTCCACGACAAGGAGGGACAGACCCTCTGCAGCTGATCCTTACCCTGGCTCCCTACGACGACCACGCCCCCGTCACGGGGCCCCCCTTAAGAAGCCTTTGGGAGGCTCCTCCCCCCCAGCTCAGTTCCACCCATGTTCCCAAAGGTGCTCTCCAAAGCCCGTTTCATAACCCGTGACGTTACGTCATTCTTGATTGGCAACCCGCTCACACCTCCCTCTGCTCGCCCCTTCATTGGTTACTCACAATACTCCTCTACAATTGTACTGCTTGTATTGCTCCATCTCGTTTGTACTGCCTGCCTTGCTCTATCTCGTTTGTACTTTCTGTCTCGCTATGTCTCGTTTGTACTGTTGTACCCGTGCCATTTGTCCAAAAGTCGCATTTGTATTCACATGCACACTCGACATAATGAGTGATGACTCTTTGGTTCTTTCGGTAAAGTCACATATATAAAGATAAAATAATAAATTAAATAATAGTATACTACGACGTTTCGATTGCAACACAAGCAATCATCATCAGGTATAAAAGAAATAGCAACAAAAATCTAACCAGAAAACTATAGACAGACATATAAGCAGACAGATATCACAAAGATACACAGAGAGAGAACACGTATCGGCACAAAGAGAGAGATCGTCTCTGTGACGAGGCCTTAAATAGAGAGAAGGTGGGCGGGGCGGAGAGAGGGAGGGGGCAAAAAAAAATTAGCATGTCAATGAGTATGACGACGTGTGGTACGGTACGCAAGCTTGAAAATTAGGAAGACGACGCTTGAAAATTAGGTGAACGGGAGAGAGACACACTAAAATTAAATAACCTAGAAAATTATCGAAATGTAATGTAATGCAACACAGAGAGTCGGTCAACACACAATTAACGCATAGCCTGGTTGATTACGTATTTCAAAGATTGCTAAGTTAGAATTTAAGTGTGAAAATTCCAAAGAGAGGACACAGGCAGAGAGAGAAAAACTAAAAACCCAGAGAGAGAGAGAAGATAAGCTTAAAACTTCCCCGTAGAAGTGGTTCAATCTTAATTTGGAGCTTTCGTGACT
Organism: Lethenteron reissneri; assembly: GCF_015708825.2. Taxonomy (NCBI): domain Eukaryota; kingdom Metazoa; phylum Chordata; class Hyperoartia; order Petromyzontiformes; family Petromyzontidae; genus Lethenteron; species Lethenteron reissneri. The sequence continues at coordinate 675,242 of NC_083791.1, forward strand.
GCAGGGATTACTCTTCGGTTCTTTCGGTAAAGTCACGTATAAAGATAAAATAATAAATTAAATAATAGTATACTACGACGTTTCGATTGCAACACAAGCAATCATCATCAGGTATAAAAGACTCTCTGTGTTGCATTACATTACATTTCGATAATTTTCTAGGTTATTTAATTTTATATTCTTAGGTTTTTTCGGTAAAGTCACGTAGGTAAAAACATTAAAATTAATAAAAGTAAAATAAAATAAAAATCACGACGTTTCGGAGGCAACACAAGCTTCCGTCCTCAGGTGGAACCGTCACAGCCACGACAGCTGTATCAAGTAAATGAGAGATTGCAGGAGCTAACACTCCGTTTATATAATGGTTGGAGAGGGGGGGAAGGGCCAAGTACAGCACACTTTTTATTCATATGGTAAGGTGAGGCTTAAGAGGGTGAGCCTTTGTTATGGTTTGTGACAACTAAACATGGTGAACATGGTAAACATGGTACACCTGTAATAGTTGTCTGTCAAATAATAAATAAGATTGGTCAAATAAGTGTAGTTAAATCTTTTTTGCATGGTTAATCACATCTTTCCAATGATTACTCAGTTTTTAACCATCATCACGGTTGAAATTATGTCTGTGTTTGTATATTTGTATGGCTTCGTGTACAAACCTTTGATGCTAGCTAGGAGGTTTGCAGAGAACCTTGGTCTCGGAAAAGACAATTTCATGAGAGCCCACCGAGTTGTAGCAATGATCGGCAATGGCCGAAGAAACAGTTCTGCCGTGTTTCAGATCTGACTTGTGCTCGTGGACACGATCAGAAACATGACGTTTCGTTTCTCCAATGTAGCAATCACCACAAATGCAACTCAATTTGTAGACTCCAGGATACTGTAAGTCAGGAACGACATCCTTCACAGATGGAATCAGATCACGGATTTTATGCACTGTATCTCGGCCTCGCTGTGCGCTGCGTTGCACCGCTAGTCGAGTAGATAACCATGTGTTCAATAAACCCTCGGAGCCAGGATGACCGTCCAACTCCGATCGTCATTTATTGATTGTAACAGGTAAAACTGGTGAGAAAACACAGATACAGCATCTGTTATAATTCGGAAACACCCACACAATGAACACCACAGCATCAGAACATTGTCTCAGATAACAATAGATCCTGGAAGGACCAGGCCCCCACATTACCCCTGAACAACTAGACAAAGGCACAAGCTGGTGCGTTGCATACAGGCACATAGTGTATTCATCCCACTGCACCCCAAATGTACAGCATTACACTTAACACTAAACTGTGGATGAGATACTTCGTCATCACTCTCAGGATCGCAACATAAGCACAAGTCTGACTCGACCTACTAAATCACAAGTAACATCCACAATAAGGAAAGTCACAGGATTCGTTACTAACTAGGCCTCGTATTTACTACAACAACTTAACGGCACCAGAAAGGCATTTACATTGCTATAACGGTCATTCCAACATTACAACAGCATTTCCAATATTATAGGAATATAAACAACTTACAGATAATGCTTCTTAAGCTCCCACAATGGACAAGTGCGGCTGTGGTCTCACTGAGATGCGATGCGTGCCGCCATCTTGACTTATCTGTGTAATGGCTGACGCCCGCGTGGTACAGTGGAAATCTAACATCGTCACTTCCTGGTCACGTGACCAACATTAGCATAAAAAAACAGGAACTTCCTGTGAACGTACGCTTCCCATCTGCCGTGAGGCAAGACACACTGTACTGAATCGGACTTGGATCTTATGTTTGTTTAGAATTTTGGAGATCTTTTTGGTCATGCCTGCTATGTATGGTAACGTGATAGTTTTGGTCGGAATTTCATGTGGCTGTTTCTGTGTGGTGGGAGAAACAGCTTGGCGGATAGTGCGGTCAGAGTATCCGTTCATCCTGAGGGCCCGATGTACATGTCTTAATTCACCGGCCAGGTGGTGTTGGTCAGAAATGCCATGGGCTCTGTGGTATAGCGTTTTGATGAGAGAATTCTTTTGAGATGGGTGGTGGTGGGAATCCGGTTTCAAGTAGGAATCTGTGTGGGTGGCTTTCCTGTAGACAGAATGTCCCAAGGATCTGTCAGGCCTCCTCTCAAACAGAATATCCAAGAATGGTAGTTTACCATCTTTCTCCAATTCCATGGTGAATCTGATGGATGGGTGTTTAGAATTGATGTGGTCTAAGAAGTGGTTCAATGCTGGGAGGCCATGTGGCCAGATGACGAAAGTGTCATCCACATACCTCTTCCACAGGGAAGAACGCAGGGTGGATGTCTGGATGGCATCTGATTCAAACTTTTCCATGAACATGTTTGCTATAACTGGTGACAAGGGGGAGCCCATAGGGGTACCCTCATTCTGTTTGTAGAAGGTGCCATTCCAGGTAAAATAGGTGTTGGTGAGGCAATGCCTAACCAGCGCAGGTACATCAGAATTCAATCCATGTTGGACTAAGTCCTCAATTATTGTTAGGGTGTCTGGTACTGGGACTTTGGTAAACAAAGATACTACATCAAAGCTGACGAGGATGTCATCAGTAGATAGTACCATGTCCTTAACCATAGAAACTAATTGGGTTGAGTTGAGTACTGCCGAAGAGGTTTTGCCTGTGAAGGGGAGCAGAGTATCTGATAGAAAACGGGCTAGTTTGTACGTAGGAGAGTTTATTGTCGACACGATGGGTCGTAGCGGGGTGCCTTCTTTATGGATTTTGGGAAGACCATAGAGTCTGGGAGGTCTAGCCGCCGATGGTTTTAGAGAGGGACGCTTGCTTGGTTCGATTAGGGAAGTCAAACTCGTGATGATACTGTTGGTTTTTGTCGTTAGGCTTTTGGGATGTTACTCTGATTAATCACGGTCTTGTTAACTTCCAGCTTTGCGATGTGTGGCTCTGGTTTCTTCTTAGATAGGAGGTTGAATTTAGAAAACAGGTTAGCTTTGCATTTGGCTGACATTGAGTCAGCAGAAGCAGAAGTCATGTTATCAACGTGGTTCCAATCGGAAGGTGACATTTTTTGTGTTAACATTAAATGTGTTTGTAAGAGAGTCTTGTCTAAATTATCGAGTTCAGATCGGAGTAACCTTATTCTCTCCGAGATTAGTGATAGGCTAGCTTTAAATAAGATCTGTTTAGAGTTCGGTGAGGACACAGCAGCGGATGTGAGATTCATACAACAACAAAATCCTGGACCTTCTTAATGATGGGAGTTACTCCAAAATTAAAAACGATCCCACTAAAAGCCTAACGACAAAAACCAACAGTATCATCACGAGTTCGACTTCCCTAATCGAACCAAGCAAGCGTCCCTCTCTAAAACCATCGGCGGCTAGACCTCCCAGACTCTATGGTCTTCCCAAAATCCATAAAGAAGGCACCCCGCTACAACCCATCGTGTCGACAATAAACTCTCCTACGTACACACTAGCCCGTTTTCTATCAGATACTCTGCTCCCCTTCACAGGCAAGACCTCTTCGGCAGTACTCAACTCAACCCAATTAGTCTCTATGGTTAAGGACATGGTACTATCTCCTGATGACATCCTCGTCAGCTTTGATGTAGTATTTTTGTTTACCAAAGTCCCAGTACCGGACACCCTAACAATAATTGAGGAATTAGTCCAATATGGATTGAATTCTGATGTACCTGCGCTGGTTAGGCATTGCCTCACAAACACCAATTTTACCTGGAATGGCACCTTCTACAAACAGAATGAGGGTACCCCTATGGGTTCCCCCTTGTCACCAGTTATAGCCAACATGTTCATGGAAAAGTTTGAATCAGACGCCATCCAGACATCCACCCTGCGTCCTTCCCTGTGGAAGAGGTATGTGGATGACACTTTCGTCATCTGGCCACATGGCCTCCCAGCATTGAACCACTTCTTGGACCACATCAATTCTAGACACCCATCCATCAGATTCACCATGGAAGTGGAGAAAGACGGTAAACTACCATTCTTGGATATTCTGTTTGAGAGGAGGCCTGACGGATCCTTGGGACATTCTGTCTACAGGAAAGCTACCCACACAGATTCCTACTTGAAACCGGATTCCCACCACCACCCATCTCAAAAGAATTCTCTCATCAAAACGCTATACCACAGAGCCCATGGCATTTCTGACCAACACCACCTGGCCGGTGAATTAAGACATGTACATCGGGCCCTCAGGATGAACGGATACTCTGACCGCACTATCCGCCAAGCTGTTTCTCCCACCACACAGAAACAGCCACATGAAATTCCGACCAAAACTATCACGTCACCATACATAGCAGGCATGACCAAAAAGATCTCCAAAATTCTAAACAAACATAACATCCAAGTCCGATTCAGTACAGTGCATAAAATCCGTGATCTGATTCCATCTGTGAAGGATGTCGTTCCTGACTTACAGTATCCTGGAGTCTACAAATTGAGTTGCATTTGTGGTGATTGCTACATTGGAGAAACGAAACGTCATGTTTCTGATCGTGTCCGCGAGCACAAGTCAGATCTGAAACACGGCAGAACTGATTCTTCGGCCGTTGCCGATCATTGCTACAACTCGGTGGGCTCTCATGAAATTGTCTTTTCCGAGACCAAGGTTCTCTGCAAACATCCTGGCTACCATCAAAGGTTTGTACACGAAGCCATACAAATATACAAACACAGACAATTTCAACCGTGATGATGGTTACAAACTGAGTAATCATTGGAAAGATGTGATTAACCATGCAAAAAAGATTTAACTACACTTATTTGACCAATATTATTTATTATTTGACATACAACTATTACAGGTGTACCATGTTTACCATGTTCACCATGTTTAGTTGTCACAAACCATAACAAAGGCTCACCCTCTTAAGCCTAACCTTACCATATGAATAAAAAGTGTGTTGTACTTGGCCCTTCCCTCCCTCTCCAACCATTATATAAACGGAGTGGTAGCTCCTGCAATCTCTCATTTACTTGATACAGCTGTCGTGGCTGTGACGGTTCCACCTGAGGACGGAAGCTTGTGTTGCCTCCGAAACGTCGTGATTTTTATTTTATTTTACTTTTATTAATTTTTATGTTTTTACCTACGTGACTTTACCGAAAAAACCTAAGAATATGAATCCTTGCAGTCACGAAAGCTTCAAATCTAGAATTATTTAATTTTAGTGTGTCTCTCTCCCGTTCACCTAATTTTCAAGCTTGCGTACCGTACCACGCGTCGTCGTACTCATTGACATGCTAATTTTTTCTTTGCCCCCTCCCTCTCTCCTCCCCCGCCCACCCTCTATTTAAGGCATCGTCACAGAGACGATCTCTCTCTTTGTGCCGATACGTGTTCTCTCTCTTTGTATCTTTGTGATATCTGTCTGCTTATATGTCTGTCTATAGTTTTCTGGTTAGATTTTTGCTGCTATTTCTTTTATAACTGATGATGATTGCTTGTGTTGCAATCGAAACGTCGTAGTATACTATTATTTTATTTATTATTTTATGTTCATACGTGACTTTACCGAAAGAATCAAAGAGTAATCCCTGCAGTCACGAAAGCTCCAAATTAAGATATAATGAGTGATGCTTTGCTCACTCAGATGGCATGCTTTGTGTTGCTATATTTAACTCTTTAGACAATACAGCATATGTTGGATTTGTGCTAACACTTAATTAGTATGTCCTCATTATATTATCGAATCACGCACCGCGGATCTCCCGGGAAAATAGCCGGGCAACTGGCTCAACAGTATCATCCGTCATGTAAACATAAATTAAACTCAAACTCATGAAGAGTGTTTCATGTGTTTGAGTTTAGGAGGCGTTGGAAAGCTTAAATTTAGCATAAAATCCACTTTAAAATATTAAAAGTCTAACTAAAACAGCAGATGTTCAGAATATTATATTGAAATTATCTTATAATTATAAAATATTAAAAGTAATTATAACTACAAACAAAAATACTTGAAACTTTGTAGTAGAACGAAGAAAATGGAGAGTACAATTACAACAATCATATATGCATTCCACAGAATGAAAATCACTGGAAGAATCATTAGAATCAAAATGTTTAATAACAATCATAAAAATGTTTTTAAAAATGTATGCTTCTCCATTCTCACATGGAGAAGCAAAATGCTCCTTCATGGAGCAAATAAAAGGTGACCTTAGTAAATTTAAATAATCAAATAGTTAATCATGAAAATTAAACAAAATTAGTGTTGTTATAACAATTATATATTTATTTCAAGTTGCGCATTTTGATGTGACGTCACATTTCTCAAACCCCCCCTCCTCGTCACACATCGTCACAAATGTCTGACCCCTCCCCCCCCCCAGGTGTGTGACGTCATTTATGGACGGCCCCTTATAATCATGTGGACAATTATAGCAGCCATATACTCTAAACACGTGACGTTGATTCTAAATGTGGAGGGGGAAACCGGAGGACCCGGAGGACCCGGAGGAAAAATCCACGCGACCACGGGGAGAGAGAGACACGCAACTCCAAATATAGAGCAGCAGGCGTCAGAGTCGGGATCTAATTCGCAGCCTCCTGTAGACCAGGCGAGGGAGTTAACATCTCGCCACCACGGTGCCCAGGTGTCAACGTTGTCGATGTTGCGCTGCTCATGGCCGTTGAGTCGACACTGCGTGACACGTGCTCCCGTGTGGCGGGCACAGGCCACGTGCAGCGAAATATCGGCGCGCGCGCGCTCTTCCCGGCTTCTGATTGGTTCGTTATCCCGTGTTCGACTTTCGCCAATGTATCTCATGCACGTATTCAATCTTATTTCTACAATCATCCTTTATCATGTTAAAAAGACGTTACTTCAAACGTTGCCGATCATTTAGGATATCGGACGATGAAAATAAAATGTGTTTTAATCTGTATGTAGTTGAAACGCGGGCGAATCGCGGATCTCAGCGCCGGCTTGTCTCGCACAGAGAGGCGCCGGTGGGCTGCAGCAGCGTGACGAAGAGGGCCAAGGCGGCAGCGAGCGGCGGTGTGGACGCGTCGCAGCAGCTGGGCTACGGCTACGTGGAGGAGAAGGGCTCCCCGCCTCCTCCCAACATGACCACCAACGAGAAGCGCGTCATCGTGCCCGCGGGTACAAACCGCGCGCTCGCACGCGCCGTATTAATCAGTGTAACCAGTGATGGCATCACACTACACAACAACACTCACTCCAACTACACACTCACACCCACTCATCGGCCCTGGGGAGACAAAGACGGCCGGGCATGGTCTTCGTGACATCACATTACATTTGCCCCAGCGCGCTGCGTGTGCGCTGGGTGGTGGTGGGGGAGCGGTGGTGTAGTGGTTAGCGCTGCGTGTGCGCTGGGTGGTGGTGGTGGGGGGAGCGGTGGTGTAGTGGTTAGCGCTGCGTGTGCGCTGGGTGGTGGTGGGAGGAGCGGTGGTGTAGTGGTTAGCGCTGCGTGTGCGCTGGGTGGTGGTGGTGGGGGGAGCGGTGGTGTAGTGGTTAGCGCTGCGTGTGCGCTGGGTGGTGGTGGGAGGAGCGGTGGTGTAGTGGTTAGCGCTGCGTGTGCGCTGGGTGGTGGTGGTGGGGGGAGCGGTGGTGTAGTGGTTAGCGCTGCGTGTGCGCTGGGTGGTGGTGGGAGGAGCGGTGGTGTAGTGGTTAGCGCTGCGTGTGCGCTGGGTGGTGGTGGTGGGGGGAGCGGTGGTGTAGTGGTTAGCGCTGCGCTGCGAACCTGGCGACCGGAGTTCAAATCCCACTCGCGGCCA